>NC_042495.1:72416166-72480629 GCF_005508785.2 Acyrthosiphon pisum | reverse complement strand
TAATTAAGACGGTATCTTTGTTGTTGATGGCTGTTGAGGCGTGTTCGTCGGCTACTTCGTTGCATATTATTCCCGAGTGTCCAGGTATCCACATGATGACTATGTTTTTACCTAGACCCAGTCGCTATGGTGAGGTTGTTCAGAATCTTGGATGCAATATCACTGGGATTGAAAAGGTTCTGCAGGCTTCTTATCGTGCTTAATGAATCGCTGAGAATGATGAAATTCGAATGATCTTCTTGTAATATTGCCTCAATGGCCATGAGGATGGCTAAAGCTTCAGCTGTGAATATGGAGCAATAAGGAGGTAGTTTGTGTAAAATAATTTTATTTGGGAATATTATTGAGAAACCTACACCTTCTTGAGTTTTAGATCCGTCAGTGTATACTTCCTGGAAGTCATTGTAGTTACTTATAATGCTTTTAAAGAAACTTTTGAAAATATGAGGAGAGGTTTGTTGTTTGTAAAGACAGCTGAGTCTGTATTAATTTGATATGAGCTGGCCCAAGGGGGTTGGGCAATTTTTTCTTTGGTTATAATTTGCGTTATATCTAAGTTTAACATGTACAATATAATATGTATCTACCAACTATTCCATTGAAGAAGCATGACGTATAGATAGCAACCCTATAATGTTATGTATTTTGATTAATATTAACATGTTTTGAATGATTACGTTATGCATTGTTAGTTGGCGCATTTTTAATTCATTATATTATTAAATTACATTTAGCAAAGTATCCAAAATAATATATACATATTATAAATATTAATTTTTTTATTTATTCCTTTAGCTTCAGTTATAGAGTTTATTAGCACTACGTTTACAATTTTAATTAAAATAATATTATTTTTTCTTGTGCTTCCTTCCCTGTACCTACATATATATTATGCAGTTAGTCAAGTATATAGTATATTGTTCTCTCCTCTTTGTTCCTCATTTTACCGACACTCGATTAATATGTGTGTTTTTCGTTTGCTGTGTTCAGCATGTTAAATCTAAAGAAGGTTCTTTTTTGGACATCAAGTAGCCATGTGTTAGTTTAGTATGGCCATTTTCAATTTATTTATTACAGCCTCATATTTTATGTTGTTATAAATCGATCATTTACTTGTAAATAACCTAGTTCTATGAATATTGCTTAGTTGTTGGTCTTGTTTTTACAACAATATGTCCCCTTCTAGAAGGCACGTATTATTTATTTGTTGGTTTTTTTATGACAGCGTTTGTTTGCTTGTTTATTTTTTCTGTACCTATATGTTTTTAGAATTTCTTTTGAAGCTACATCTGATTTTTTTTCATTACCTTGTATAATAATTTGTAAAACAGGTTTTTTTTATTCAATAAATTCATTGATTTATTTATTTTTCTTATGAACATGTCTCCAAGTTTGAAATAATTTTTTGAATTTTTAGATTGAATGTGCTGAACAAATCATTAAGAATTGAACAAAAATTGGTTTTCTACGTTTGAAATAAATTATAGAGAGGTAGAACTTGGCGATGGCTTTTTTTTATCTGGAGAGATTATCACATTTTTTTTTTAAATTTACGTCGTATTTTTTGAGGTGATCGCTTTGTTGACTTTCACTTCAGATTTATATGCGTTGTGTATATTTCAGTATAGTTATTTACTTAATGTATTTACTTTTTGTAAACAATATATGTATAAGTTTGTTAAATAGTATGATTTTTTTTAAAGAACTTACATCGGTGTCTATATCGACGACCTAGTCTCACACGCAGGTTTTGTATTTATTTTAATTTATAATATGTTACTCAAGTTAAATTTATAATGCTGAAAGTGTGTGATGTATGATAGACTTATGTTAATTATACATATGTGTAGGGAAGGTTCACCAGACATTATGTATATATTTTCAACATTCAAGTGGAGTTAATAGGTATAAAAACATCAATTGAATTATATAAGTTTCAGTTGTGCATCAGATCTATTAATTTTAATGAGGATGTGCTGATGAAGTAGTACAGATGAAAAGTCCAATTATTACAGAATTATTTTAGATTCTGAGCGAAGTGATGAGTGTATTGATTTCATAGTGATGCGTGTGTATTTTCAGTCTGTCGTTACCTTTTGGGGCATTAAAAATGATTTAATTTCAACTTTAGGGATGGTTTTTAGAAATAGAAAATTTAATCTAGTTGGTACTTTTGGGGAGTCAAAAGTACATTTCAATATAACAGGAAAAAACAAAAATGGTAATTTGTACGCAAAAGTGCACTACAAAATTGATTGTTTTATTTTTCGGTGTAACTAATATCATAAAATATACTTAATAATATACGCTGACAGACCGTCTACGATCAGAATCGTTTTTCGTATGCAATGATTTATCATTGAATTCAAATTTATCACATCAATTACAGTGACTTTCTCAATAATGAGGTACACTCAACACTTATACTCAGTGGCAGAGTAGTTTATCCTACTTTCCCCAATTTTTTTTTTTTTTAATTTTTAAATCGCAATATTTAAAAATTGCTATTACTTGCTATAACTATAAAAAAAAAAATAACTACAGTAACTTTTAGATACAGAAATGTATCAATTAAAATAGTATTGTGACAAACCAAGTATTTTTACTACCTATTATTAATAATATGATCATAGCTGAGAGTGGGACAATACTAGCTAATTATTGTCTAATATTAATATCCCCAAATCTATGTCAAATGTATTGACTTGTCTATAGAAAAATATTACCACCCTTTTAGCATAGAAAAAACCTATATGGTGCCACAAAATATCATATAACAGGGTGACTGAACTAGGCGAGAATCAGCCTACTCCCGTTAAACACTGTTACATTTCATAGTTAAAATTTAATTTAATGTCAAAATTAAAATCAAAATATAATAACAACTTACTATTTCGAATTTATTCTATTAGAGTAACGGTTTGATTAAATAACTAATTGTAAGTTGATGAAACTATTTATTATAAAATAACAATATTTAGTACTTATGGTTAAAATTACTGGACGAATATTAAGATGACTAGTGAATATAACCGTTGCATATTATTATATTTAATTATATTTTATTAAATAAGATTAACATCGATGATATCATCGTGATATTTAATGTATAAAATTCACGTAGAATCAGTGAATCATTGACTAACCATCAAATTGATCGTGAAGACAGCTGTCGTGAGGTGACTAATGATTTAGGATAGTGAACGACTGTGGCTGACTAACGTGTAAGTACAGAAGTTTAGAAGCGAATGAAATGAAAAATGTTTGCCCTTAGTTTAAGCTACCCCGGTTTTCTAGTAAATCATCTAGCCTTATCCAAAAACATTTCGGCAATTTTTTTCTGTCGTTTTCACACTTACTCGTATAAAATATATTTATTTATTTTCTCATTATTCCGTTCCACAAATACCTACCTTGTTTCATACATATCTAGAACATAAAATATAACGCATCACTATAATATTCTAACACCATGTTTTATATTATAATCTCGATATAAACAATTTTTGAGTATAATTGTAACAAATTTATGAAAGTATTAAATGTGTGGGGTGACGATGGCGTGATGTAGTGGTTCCAAAAATAATACAATTAAAATTTCAGGATATAGGTACGCATGTACAAACGAAATGCCCTATTTTTATATGGTTTATGAAATGTATTGTTTAGGAAAATGAAAAATGGGAAGATCAATTAATGGCGCTTATTGTTTTTGTGTCCAAATTGATATTACATTGTCATATTGATATTAATTGTATAAATAAATGTAATAAAATAAATAATTTTCAAATGGTTGAAAAATATAAAGATTGGAATAAAATATTATATAATTAAAATATAAAATTATATATTATGTACTTGCAATAGTATAAAAATATAATAACTTAAAGTCTATCATATATATGACCATATTCTATTAAAATGTATAGTAATTTTCAATTATTTGAACAATTGGGTAAGTACAATTAATATAGAATTATACCTATATATTTTTACTTGATATTATCAACGCACACGTATTACACAATTCATTATTACAATAATTAAATGATAATTTATTCCATCATATTCGGTAGATATGTATAATAATCTTTCGTTAATATACTGGTAACATTATAGCACTTTATCATTATACTTACGAAATATTTTATTAATTTTATTCAAATAAAATTAATGAAACATGAAATATAATATGCAACAAATAACTGCAATATAATGTACAACAATCGGTTTTAATATATTAGAACAAAATATAACTTGCGTATTAGTTCCTATTTTAAAACTATTGATATAATATCAGCATGCACGTGTTATTATTGATAAATGATAAATATAAAAATAAAATGCATGTAAATAATTTATGTTTTAAATTGACATTAAAATCGTTTTAAATAACTTTTAATGTGAAAAGTTGTTTAAAAAAATAACTTTGGTCCTCAAAATGATACAAATGTTAAATTACTAAATTAGCGACGTAAAATATAGACTTAATAGTATTTGTAATAATACACGAATTCTCTAGAAAGGAAATTGATTTCTTAGCAACCATTCGTAAAACGTAATATTATATATACTTATATCAAACATCCGTCTCTGCATTATTGCTTCGATTATTAACAACTTTTTCTTTTGTTTTTTTTCTCTTGTTCGCTGTTTAATACTTTAACACGTACATTATAACGGTCTAACTACGTAGTAACCGCCATCTAGTAAAACGTTGCATTTAATCCCAGGAGAACCCCTCATCATTTTAACTCTCGGTATACCTTTCTCCACTTCAACCATTACACATATTTTGACCCTGTGTTCATCTAAATCATCTTAAAAAAAAACACACTGTCATTTATATATTTTAGTACTCTGCCATTATGTTTTGCTTTTGTATTTGGTTAAAAACAAAATTCCTTTATGCAATTTTCATTTTTATCATTTAACTGCAAATTGTTAACATTGAATTGTAGTCGAATATTATTTAGAGGCGCTAATCATTTTACCTAAGTCTTAATATTTTTTAATTTATTCTAAATCATGTAACATGTATTAACTAAGTACACTAAATTAATGTTTCTAAAAGAAACAAACAAATACAGTGTTTTCCTATTAAAAACTTAAATTTTGAAATAATTTCATTAGTCATACTTGGATAATATGATAGGTCATTGGTATAGATTAGTATAATACATTTAATCGTTCAATATCAAAACCCTAACATGTTAAAACTAAATAAGTATATTAATTTCAGTTCATATTATATAATTATTAACTATTTATTTATGTCTTTGAAAATATTAGTTACTTAGTAAATTATTGAATATAATATTTAATTTATGAATAAGTTAAAACTTTTAACTAAATACATGCAACTATTATTTAAAAATTATCTTAACACAATCTGGTTAATAATAAATTGTGATTATATAGTTATATTGTACATTAAGTTGAAAATATAAACAAGCGTTGACTATTTTAAGTAATAATACAATTAGAACATATTTTAAATTTGATATCTGATGCATTTTTGTTGCTATTCAAGAATGAATTAAATAATGCGGTGACCTTAATTACAGCCCTCGTTGATGTGATCTACCCGGCATATATTTTGTCCACATCGAAGCTGTTATATATAAATATTCAACGATAATTAATCAAGTTTAACGAGACGACAACTGCGACAATAACAATAAATCAATCTGTACGCCTGATGGAAAGTCTAGTGTTTTATTATATTGTAGAAAAGCGGAAAGCTAAAAATCCACAACATTAAAATATTATATTTAAATAAAAAAAACCATTATGTTCTCTATGTATGGTTTGTGGTGAAACCGACCGTAAATGATCGATAGGTATACTACACCGTTCGCGTAAAGCCTATAAGTATAACATGCGTACGATTATCTCATTACGATCACATAATGATTCAACCGCACCAGAGTCCGATTCAAACAAATACAATCCAAAATTTTATATTATATTGCCCGGACACCCGTTATGTTATTATATTGGCTGTTTGGAGAGCTATTATTACAAACCCTTTCACAACGGCATCCAACACAACCGTATCGTTTTCAAACAGCTTTAAGCCATTCGACACTGCTGGAATGTTGTGCCCTGGGACAGTTTTACGAGTTCCATTTAGTAGTCATCTGATACCCCATACGCACATTATTATATATTTTAGCTATTGTATTGGCGTGTGTATGTAAAAGTTCGGCGGCGCCTCAATGATGCCGTAAATATACCGAGATCCCGAGAATAATAGCCATTCAATTATATAAAAACCATCAACGTTAACATGTACGCTCCATGTATATAATATGTTGATCGTTCTCTGTTCAATTAATATTAAAAATTATCGTAGTATACAACTGAATTTTGGACTATTTATAACATTTTATTAGATTTAACTCGTGTATCGGGTCACACTCTGAAATAAATACATTGATCGTTATGAATCCAATAATATACTAATTACAATTTTGCGAAATTTTGTTTTTTTGGTCTAGATAGAAGAGAAAAAAAAATATAATTTGTACTTTGCATTGTATGTTTCATATGTGTGCATACAGAACATGTAGTTTTTAGTATATTGTTCTACGATAAGAAACAAAATAATGCCCGTCCTACAATAAATTATAGTTCTTGAGAAAAAAAAATGTTAATCATTTTATCAACTATTAAGTGACAATATCTATAAAACTAACTTGGATATCATACTTGACGCCAAGTTTAAGATTCAAGAATGTTCTTTTTTCATCCCAGCATTTGTACAACCATTGGGTCTATTTTCTAGTGTTTCATAAAACATATGTTTTTTATTTATTTTAGTTAATCGTTTCGGTAATAAAATACTAAACGTTTTCATTTAAAATATATAAAACACTTATTAGATAAATTTATTTAAATATTTATAATTACCTACGTAATGTGTTAAATTCATAACATAAAATAAAACAACTGAATTTTATTTTATTATTTTGTTTTATCTATTACGTTTTCTTTGTAACCTACATATGTATTGGATTTATATTACATATTATAAAATATATTATTAAACAATCAAGTTCTATAAATATCTGTACAATATTTACCCTAATAATTATGAGAAAAATATTTTGCCAATGGGTAAAATATAAATTAATTAAATAAAACTTTGATACCAAATAAATTATTGATACCCATATATTATCTTGAAATATGTTCCAACGAATAATTATATAATTATAAAACTATAATGTATATGTGTTGTTTGAGATACCAAGGACAAAATCGTCAGTAGAGATTATCGTAATCCTGTATTCAGAAACTTTTGAATCCGAAAATCCTTAGTAGGTTTCAGACCCTTATTAATTTTTGACCTTATAAATCTTTTCTACGAGAATTTCGGATGATACAAGATAGTTAAACCCAAAACACACTCGATAGAGCTTCAAAGAGGAGATTAGTGTTGTGGCATCAATTAAGATAGCAGAAAATTAGTCACTCTAATCTCTTAAAAGTCGTTGATCAATTTTCCAAAGCACAAAGCAAATCCCTAGGGCATAGACTATATTGGTTAAGTATAAAATTGTAATTTTATTTATTTAGTATTTAATTAGAAGATACGTTGACATATTAAAGACAATTTCAATATGAACAGTTTTTAATTAAAAATAATCAATCTTTAAGAAATTTATTTAATGTTTGTAATATTTTTTTTTAAACTGTTTTAATTTGCTGAACAAAATAAAATTATTTCTCATATAATTGAAATAAATTAGTACATTTTATAAATTAAACTTGTAAATTAAATTGCCATAGAAAATTAGAAGTTTCCAGCATCATTATATTAACCTGATGCGGATGTAAATCAAAGAAAACGTTATCTGTGTGTTTTTATTATTTATATAAGATGTATAGGTATCAAAATATCAACGTTGTATACAAGCAAATTCAATAACCGAACTGATTTCATATAAGCGCAAACCTAAATATTGATTAGATTTTCATTTTACATTTTATAAGAACTATGTAATATTTCCTTAAAAGTTAAAGCATAAGATAATAAAATATTAATTTTTTTCAGATGCACTATACATAACCAAAATGACATGTGTCACGTCCGTCCGGTAGTATTATCAGTCTCATCCGTACACGTGAAAAGATTTATTTATGAGAAAGCTGTCGACAACTTTTTTACGTCGACCGTCCATACTCCACTGACTACTAGTCTATCTCCCGACTTTACTGGTTATAGGTAGGTACTTGTGCATAAATTGGGTGACTTTTCTCTTCTTTTTAATTTAATTAATATTATTACCATTATTGGATTTAATTTGTGATCATTTACATAATATAATTAAAAACTATTATTAAACGTATAAATGAAATATTGTTAAAAATCGAGTTGTGGGGCTTACAATAATTTTTCTCGATGCAAAAAATACATAATAATACTCAATGCCTATTGAGCAATCCCTCATTCTTCCTGTTGAATTCTTACTTTGTCGCCAAGTAAATTAGAATGATTAATAATTATTAACTATTGTGCAACTCTTAATAGAATTAAGATCTAAATGTTTGATGTTTTGATAATATAAGATCCGTGGCTTATGCAAGATGGAATACTAAAAAAGGTACCCATAGTTTTTGAGTCATGAAGCATTATATATATTGAAATTTTTGCTTTAAATTGTAATAATATTTTTGTTTCATTTTTTATTGACTTGTAATTTATATATTTTTATTTTTTAACAGTGGTCGATAACGTTATTATATTACGAGTACTTGAGACATTTCTAGGAAACATAATAGGTATACATTTTCCGGTATTATAGGTATTTGAGTACTTGTGAGTTGAGACAGACTGATTGATAGTACGTATTTATAATATATTATAAGATTATAGAAATATATGGGAACTTTTAAAATAGTCTAAATTTGTATAATGAATGAAATCACTTCACTTTGCATGTTAAAACAAGTTGAGATTTATTCAAATTCAAAATGTTTTTGACATAGCACGTAATCTATTAAAACCTTACCGGTAAGATAAGTTTCCGCCTCGGATGTCCATGTCCATTCCGGATCGCCATGTCGTCTCAAATAAAGACATTCTAAGTGTAATATTGATCCAGGGAAAACGACTAGTCCACCATTTTGGTCGACAGCTGCTGATCCTGATGGAACCCGTACCAAAATTGTTGGAGGCGAGTTTTCTATGTAAACACAAATTAAAACATTATGTTATTACCTATTATGACCTATTTTATAATCAATGGTATTAAACACCATTGGTTTCAGATGCTCGAGTATGTTCAGGTCACACATGTAGGTTAAAATGAATCACTTAACTCAAGTACTTAGGGTGTTTCTGACATTTTACGGAAGCGAAAAAAAAGATAACGAAAGATTCGTTAAGTATCTTGGGACCGTTGTCAAAACCAGACAAACAAACAACTGGTACTGCTCTAATATTCGATTTCAAATTTTTGTTTATATTTTAAAATCTATATACCTACAAACCAAACAATTGTATTTGAACGCTTCGAACAATATGTATTGCTACAATAATTTATCCACATATTTGAATGATTGGTTGAAGTGGGAAAATAATAGTACCAAGACGTGATATAATATTAGTGGACAATTAATAATAGATATGTAATTCATATAAATTTATTTACATTTTAGATTCTGAGTGGAACGATGAATGTATTGATTTTACAATGATGTGTGTTTTTTTATTTTTATTTTTTTATTTTTGTGTCTTTCATCACGGTTTGGGGCAGTAAAATTGCTTCGATTTTCTTCAACAGTATCTTGTTTGATGGGAAAGTAAATCTAGTTGGTGTATTCGGGAGGTCAAAATTTAAAATTTCTAATAGTTTTCAAAAGCGCCGTGAAAAACAAAAGAAAAATTAAGGAAAAACGGGAATTTTTACACAATATCTATTTTGAGAAAATTGATTTTGGTTTTTGTTGTAACATTAAAACAAATGACCGTACATACATGAAATTTCCACTGGTTGTTTATATTTCCATTTTCTAAACATGATAAAATTTTAAAAATATTTTGATTTGTTTTGAACTATTTAGGGACATTTTCAGTTTCCAATATTATTAGTTTTTTTTCTATGAATGTCAATAAAACTTTATTTTTTGATTAAAAATATTTGAAAATTTAGTACATGGCTCCTGATATATTATTATAATAGCAGTTTAAAAATATTAAAAATACATAGGCACAATTTTTTTTATAAGCATTTAAAGTTCAAAAATTGATAAAATATGTAAAAATCACGAATATTAGCAAATTATTTTGTGTTAAGAATTCGTAAAAATTTTTCTTTTTAAATCTAAGATTTTAAAATGTCTACAAGAAAGTCAAATTAAATTTTTATAATCGTTTGAAATTCATATTTTTACAACATTTGATATTCGCTCGATTTCTCATGTGACAATTTTCTTATTTTGTTGTAATTAAAATAAGAATGACTGTAGATACTTGAAAATTTCACTGAATGTTCATATTAGCATTTTCTATATACTATAAAATTTTGAAAATAATTTCACTTTTTTTGAGCTCTTTACGGACATGGTCAGCTTTCAGTTTTTTTTAGTTTTTTTTTCTATGAATACCAATAAAGTTTTATCTGTTGGGCCAAAAAGTGTAAAAATTTAATACAAGGCTCCTGATATATTGTTACAATAGCAGTTGAAAAATATTAATAATACATAGGCACAATTTTTTTTATAAGCATTTAAAGATAGAATTTCGACAAATTTATCAAATGTAAAATTAAATAATTATTTTGTAGTTAAAAATTTATAAAATGTTCAACTTTTGTATCTAAGAGTTGAAAATTTAGGACAAGATTCCACGTAAGTAATTAATTCTGTTACCAAAAAATCTAAAAAATACATAAGCACAGTTTATTTTTATAGTCATTTTAAGTTCAAATTTGGACGAAATTACATGTTAAAAACCTAGAATAACTATTTTAGTTATTTTGTTGTGATTGTATAATATTAGTCGTGGGTATACTTGACACTTCTAAGGAGTACTATTATGATAGTATCACGGTTTGTTGCTGATGTATAACGCGTTATAAGTACCTAATGGGTATTGTGATATGATTAATTTGGAATTTATTATAGGTACCTATTATAGGTCAATTTTTTTTTTAATACCTTAGATACAAGTATAATATATCTTATACCTAGATTCAGTCTCCGCTCAGAATCGTTTTTCTTATACAATGATATTCTATCATTGAATTCAAATTTAATACCATCCATTATACAGTGACCCACTTGTAACCTACTATACAGCAGAGCGACATCCACTTACCCACCTTTTTTCTATTGTAATTATTTTAATACAATATAATATATTAGCGGTTACAGTTCAGTAATATTATCCGACTTATTTTTTATATAAACGCTAGGTATCAGCCAAAGTAAAAAAGTTAGTTAATAATGTTTAAGTTTAAGATACCTACCTACCTTGTTTAATTTATTGGAATTTACTCATTTTGTTGATGACTTAAATCATCATTAAACCAAAAAATAAAATAAAATAAATGTAAAACTGTTTAATTTAATTGATTACATTGAGAAAAGATAGAATTTTAAAAATAGACAGGTGGTAAGATGGTGTACGGCCTTTTGGAAGTGATATACAGTCAATATCCTTTAATGTTTAGACCTTTTAGATACACTAAGTCATCTGATTAAACGTCGATAAAATTATTTATAATATTATGTGTCAACGGCGCTCCCTATCTGCATGAAAACTCATTGGCAAGATTTTCAGTTAAGTTAATAAATGTAGACTTAATTATTTCCGTAAGATTATAAAATATAACTCTTTCTATGTATATATACAAAAAAAAATATCGTAAAGTAAATGCAAATTCTATTTAGTTAGACATTTGTTTAATTTGAGAAATCAAATTTAATAATTAAATAAAAAAATTTTCCGAACATAATATATTTATCAGATATTAAGTAACTTAAGTCTTAGTAATCTTACTAGGCAATAGGCATAGGTAGTTTATTTATTATGATTAATATAATTTGCTACAAAGATGCATATAATTATTATTAACTTTTATTATTATTATTTTATTTTTCTATTATAAAGTATTAGTAATATAATATTACTATTTGGGTAAAGCTGGTACAGGTATGTTCTGCTTTCGTGAACATACCTATTTTTTTTTTACTTATATATATTATTTTATATATTATAAAAAAAAGTCCTTAAAATTAATAGTGGCTTACATAGTTGTAATGTAATAGGTTATACACTGTGAAAACAGTTTTAATGTTCTAGGGCATCAAAGAAAAGTGCGAATAATTATGACACAAAAGAAAACAACTCTTGTTTTCTTTGAATATGAAAAGGCCAGGGATTAGAAAGACTAATTACTAAGAATATTATACAGGTGAGAGGAAAGGGATTTTGAACTGAGGAAATAAAAATATAACATTTATACAAATTCATTTGTGTTATGAAGACATAATATATATTATGCACTAGGTATATTAAAAAATATTTAAAAACATTTTAAAAAAAAGTCCAAACAAGTAAAGGTACCTTTATATATACATAGGCTATAGAGTACTTTTTTAGATAATTTACTAGCATAGCGAATAATTCAGTATCTAACTCAATTTTTTAAACAATTTATTTATAATATTATTAAATATTAAGTCTTATCCCTGTGTACATTGTGTCTACAGTTCAATGATTAAATGTTGTATATTTACTGTTTTTAGGTATTTAAAAAAATTACGTTTTTTTTAAATATATAAAATGTAAATATATGAATTTATATTCAATATCATATTAGTTCTTTACCTTTATTTACTAATTTTAAATCATAAATGTTTATTTATTACTACCTATTTATAATTATAAAACGTAATATTATAAATAATCAAACAAAAAGATTTGTAAATTTATTCATTATATTGACTATTTTCGATATATTGCCATTACAAAGATGACTTTTGTTTCAACGGAAATTTAATTCAATTTCATTGTATTTTGGAATAATGAATAATGAATAAAAAATACTGTTTATTTTAAAACATTTTCTACATTTTTGCACAATAATACTCTTAGACGTATTTTTTCAAATATATAAAACATTTTTTAAATGTTTTAAATATTAGGTACAAACACATTGACATTAATGGCTAACTTGAATCCAATATTAACATCCTTTGGTAATTCTAATAATTATTACTAATATATTATTATTTATTATATAATAATTATTATTTTTGAAAACTGTTTTTCTTTAATGCACAGTGCAATATAGGTAACTACAGTTTCAGAGCATTTATAAGAAATCAGAAATGTACACTTTTAATTTGTAAATGCATGGATATAGGACCACAATTGAAAAAAAATTATGTTATATTCTTTCCAATTTGTTATAAAAGATATATTATTTAAAATATAACGTACTATATTTAAATTTTAAAATATATTCTTGCATAAAAACCTTAGTTGGGTAGGTACCGAAGCTCTGATTTATAAATTGAATTATTTATGAAATGAAGGAATTTTAAATTTTAATGTAAGCCTGTTGGATTTAATTTAGATGATGAAATTATAAAACATTTTCCATTTTAAAAATGTACTTTAAATGATTAAAATAAAGGGTTAAAAAAGGATGACCTCATACGTGATAATTTTACTCACATATATAAAACACAATGTGTGTTTTAGTTTTGATGCAGCTAGAAAGTTATATTTTAACTTAAAATGATTGATCATTTTAGACGTTACGACTAGTTTTTTTAAAATACAAAATAAATTGTATGAGAGAAAGTATAATTCAACTCCTCCCTAATTTATATCATAATTTATTCACCTAATACATTGTTAGTTATAATTATATAACTATCAAAATGTTAAATAATTTCCTTTTCACTAAGTGTAATTTTCGCAAATATTTCATGTACGAAAATATATTGATAAAAAGTAAATATAATTTTAATAAGTTTTTCATTCATATATCAGTTAAAAAATTAATATAAATTATAAACATATTGACCCGATAGCGTTGACCAGTAAGTCACCTACGTTGTATATACTATACTATAATATCTATAGTATACATATATGACAAGTTGCAACATCTAAATTTTAAATTTTAAATAAGCTCCCAAAATATTGATGCCCTTAATGTTGGATTATATTTTATTAGGAATGAAAATAAATTATTTAATTTTTATGTTCAACTTTCTAGCATTTAAAATAACTGTAGGTATTTGTATCATAACAACAAGTAACTTCAAATTTGTTTTTAAATGATAATTGTATCATGTATATTTTTATCTTAAAGCAATAAAACTAACTACACATTAATAGTATGTTAATTTAACTTTATGTTAAACTAAAAATAATTAATTTTTTATGATAAATTAATTTATATTGAACTTGTTTAAAAATATTTATGAAATAATCTAATAATGGCAACGATATTAGGTTTAAAAAGAACAATACCTGAATAATTAGTGAATAGAGTTGTTGGTTGACACTTCGGTATTGGACTCGACCAAATGCCATTGCTACAATTTAATACTGGGGGTCCGCTAAGTTTGTATGTGCCAATAGGTTCTTGACACCGCGCTGCTATTGTGCTATTGTGTGGTATTGTCGTATTGAGTTCCTAAAAAATAAAATACAGTGAATATTTGAAAGAAATTTCCATTTTTTTTTTTTTACTACATTACAACAAATTAAGTGTTCTAAACTTGACGATCTAATTTGGACAAAATAGTTTATCACTAACATTTTAGAGAACAAGGAGATACAAGATACAAGGACCAGGTGGTTAAAATAATAAGTCCAGAAAGAAATTGCATTTTGTTCGAACAAATCTCATCCTAGTACAATTATTCGTTTAGGTTTATTTGTTTTTCTAGTATTTTTTACTTAACATAACGAATACACATACATAATATTATATGTACGTAAGTATGTGTATTATACAACAAATATAGACGTACTTTAACCATTCTTTATTTTTATTTTCCTTTATTTTTTTTTATCGTTATGACGGTTTATGTTCGTCTCGTATTCGTTCGACGAGATATTCTACAAGCGGTTTTTGCCAAGCACACAGCTATTTGAACGTTTTGGAACAATGTCCCAATCAATTTCCGCCATATATCTTCTATACGATCGCAAAAAAAAAACAGCACCTGATCGAGAGTGCACATTATTTTTAATTTTGATTTTTACGATACAATACTATTTATTGAAAATATATAATCTATTATACAAACGCGTACAATGACATTATTTGTGTGTTTTTTGTATGCGTAATATAGGATTAAAAAAAATATAATCTCTGTCATATAACTAATAGCAGCTGCCTATATTGGGACTACAATAAATCAAATACGTGATAATTGTACGAGAACAAAAAAAGAGAACAATATTGCAATATGAGTTATCGTTCCTGGAGTAATCGCATTCGCTCATTACGGATTGTATACCTATATACATACCTTATGTATTTAGTATGTACATATTACGTTAATGTGCGTGAATTTTCATAAAAACCCGAAAGAATTACATTTATTGACACGTTGGTAGATAGGTTTACAATGACAATTTTCGATTATATCCATGGATGTTTTGTATTAAAATAAAATAAAACACGTTTAATTATCCAGCCGATATATATTAGTACAAAATGATCCTGCTGTTTCCAATAATATCTATAATGAATCAAAATGTTCAGATTCTGATGTCTTCTATAATAATTCTTATCAAATTTAAATTTAATATTTGAACAATAATGAAAAATCAAGTTTTGAAAGTAAGCATAATAGGTACCTACTGTTGTAAATCAAACTAGTAGGAACATTACTGAACACTGGTAATGCGTCATGTTATTAAAAATTAATGTATTATTTGTAGTAAATACCTAGAGCATGATAAACGTTATAGCAAATTATGATTTAAAAAAAAATTGTATTGAATGAGACAAACAGATGCTCACATATGTATAGGCACAGCACTTTGCATACGACTTAACAATAATTTCTGTAGCTTATATAAACGATTCGATGACATTTTCAAACCAATTTACACTATGTAACCAGGTAACCCACAATGGCCAGCTGTGTAATACAATTTCTCATAATATTCGAACGAAGAGTTGTGTACATAACAATAATAGGGAGGGCATTTGAGTCCATTCAAGCTAACCAGCCACTAGTGTATAATAACAAACGGACACTTCGCTACCATACAAATCCCTCCTCCTTCCATCAATGCTGAAGTGATTATGATAATAATCATAATAACTACAATAATAATAATAAACGGGACATCCCTCAAACGGACTTTGCCGTGGCTGCCTCAGGTTCTGCGTGTGTAAATACACAAATTATTATTATATGTAAATGTGATTTCGAAGCTGTAATTAACAAGTGACTGGAAGGGATTGCCTCGCGTGCCAACGGCCGCTCACCCTCAGACAAGTGTCCTGCACTCAGAATATGAATTGGGTGTGTTTCAACTCGTCAGTCTTCACGCGCCAATGGGTTTTATCAAATTTTCCCTTTTCATTATTTTGACATTTTTGCTCTAAAAAAGACGTGATGCGGCGGCTGGTGAATATAATATTGAACACTAACTTAATTTAACAAATCATGCGTAATGGTTTTGATGAATAATTTTAAACAGACTTAAAGAAAAAAAATTAAAAATACTTCAAGATTAAAAATATATCAGTTTGTAATTTTTATCAAAATTGTTTACCCCTTGACCAGTTGAGTATAAAACTTTATTTTAAAAATGTGCAAAAAAATATTTTAAGTACAGATGTATAATATATATATTTTACAGTTAATTATATTAGACATTTACACATTTCATAAGTCTTATACTTTTTCGACCTTAAAGATAACATAGGTATGCTGTCCTAAGACGATGAATTTATGCAGTAAACTATATAATTTAATATTATTATTAATAACTTATCACATTAAATAAATAGATAGTTTATTATTAAAAATAATAATTATCATCAATTGTACAATATTAATGGAAACAGTAAACGATTAATTATTTTGAAATTCATACAACAATTAATTGATTTAATACTTGCATATTATATTTCTAGCTTAAATATGCATTATATATTTATATAGTATAATACAATAATTTGTATGTAGTATATACATAACTTACGCTTCACATCATATTAATTCTCTATTAATACACATTCAATTTAAATAATATATAAGATTCATAATGCAACAAATAAAGCACATAATTGCACATAATTATAATGTACTAAATTTCATCACACATCATCATATAACTGAATATCATCATTATCCAATATTCATATTATTATACAGAAACAGCTCAATTATAAGTTCTAAGTTTATTTTCCTGTACCTACAGTAGATTAAGACTAAATCATTGTACCTACTGAATATTTTGAATTTGAATTCAATAATATTATATCATTGTATACGAAAAACGATTCTGAGTGAAGACGGTCTATCTAATATCAGTCTACATAACTAAGTATATTTAACGATATTATTCCTACTAAAGAAATTTATTTTTCTAAAAATAATACAGTAGGTTTAATTGTTGCCAATGACCAACATATTTAACTTACATTCTATGTATAAAACATAATAATATACTTTAAGACTGTTATACCCACGCATAATATTATTTTATAACAAAATAACTTTTATTTTTATTCATCGTTAAATTTAGTATCAAATTTCGTTCAAATTTTAACTTAAAATACCTATACTTGTAAAAAAGAATCGTGCCAACGGATCTTTAATATTTTTAAACTGCTATTATAACGACTTATGAGAAACTTTGCATACGATTTTCAAGCTTTTTGGCCCAACAAAAGTTTTATATTAACATTTAAAAAAGATGGGTAATTGGATGTCGCTCTGCTGTACAGTAGATTACAAGTGGGTCACTGTATAATGGATGGTATTAAATTTGAATTCAATGATATAATATCATTATATAAGAAAAATAATTCTGAGCGGAGACGGTAGGTCAGTCTAGGTATAAGACATAATATTATATAGGTAATATATGGTATTAAAAAAAAATGTACCTATAATAAATTCCAAATTAATCATATCACGTATCATACCCACGAATAATATTATACAATTACAACAAAATAACTATAAAAATAACTCAAAATAATTTGCAAATTTTCGTCATTTTTACGTATTTTGTCAATATTTGAACTTTAGATGCTCATAAAAAATAAATTGTGACTATGGATTTTTATTTTTTTTCATTCACCTTTGAAACAATATAATAGGAACCTACTATTAAATTTTCAAGCTTTATTAACCAACAAATAAAATTTCATTGATATTTATAGAAAAAAAAAAATTAAAAAAATGGAAACTGCAAATGTTTGCTAACAGCTCAAAATAAGTCGAAATATTTGGAAAATGTTATGGTGTATAGAAAATGCTAATATAAACACTCAGTCAACATTTTATGTACCTACAGTCATTTGTTTTAGAGTTGAACTTAAAGCCAAAACCGATTTTAGCAAAAACAGATTTTGCGTAAAAATTCCCGTTTTTCCTTAATTTTTCTTTTGTTTTTCACGTCGCTTTTGAAAACTACTGGGAAATTTTTACTTCTGACCCCCCCCCCCCCCAAATTACCAACTAGATTCACTTTCCTATCAGAAAAGATACTGTTGAAGAAAATCTAAGCATTTTTACTGTCTTAAAATGTGATAAATTACACAAAAAAAAAAAATAAAAACACACATCATTGTAAAATCTAGGTAGTATAATATGGTATTAAAAAAAAATGTACCTAAAATAAATTCCAAATTAATCATATCACAATATCTATTAGGTACTTATAACGCATTATACATCAACAACAAACCATGATACTATCATAATAGTATACTTTAGAAGTTTCAAGTATACCCACGAATAATATTATACAATCACAACAAAATAACTAAAATAGTTATTCTAGGTTTTTAATATGTAATTTCGTCCAAATTTGAATTTAAAATGACTATAAAAATAAACTGTGTAAATGTATTTTTTAGATTTTTTGGTAACAGAATTAACTACTTACGTGAACTCTTGTCCTAAATGTTCAACTCTTAGATACAAAAGATGAACATTTTATAAATTTTTAACTACAAAATAATTATTTAATTTTACATTTGATAAATTTGTCGAAATTCGATCTTTAAATGCTTATAAAAAAAATTGTGCCTATGTATTTTTAATATTTTTCAACTGCTATTGTAACAATATATCAGGAGCCTTGTATTAAATTTTTACACTTTTTGGCCCAACAGATAAAACTTTATTGGTATTCATAGAAAAAAAAACCTAAAAGAATTGAAATCTGAATTTGTCCGTGAGCAGCTTAAAACAAGTCAAAATATTTTGAAAAATGTTATTAAGTATAGGAATTGATTAAATAAACATATGCTTAAACTTTCAAGAGTCTAAGGTTATTCGTTTTTGAATTACAACAAAATAAGAAAATCGCTACATGAAAATGTCCCTAAATAGTTCAAAACAAATCAAAATATTTTTAAAATTTTATCATGTATAGAAAATGGAAATATAAACAACCAGTGAAAATTTCATGTATCTACGGTCATTTGTTTTAATGTTACAACAAAAACCAAAATCAATTTTCTCAAAATAGATTTTGTGTAAAAATTCCCGTTTTTCCTTAATTTTTCTTTTGTTTTTCACGCTTTTGGAAATTTCAAATTTTGACTTCCCGAATACACCAACTAGATTCACTTTCCCATCAAACAAGATACTGTTGAAGAGAATCGAAGCAGTTTTACTGCCCCAAACCGTGATGACAGACACAAAAAAAAAAATTAAAAAAAACACACATCATTGTAAAATCAATACATTCATCATTCCACTCAAAATCTAAAATAAAATAAAAACCAATTTCAAATTTCAAATGTCTATAAATAACACAAAAAAAGTCTAAATATTTTTAACGTTTTATTATTTGCAGAAAATTTCAAATATCTACAGTTATTCATATCTAAAGATAGCTTAGGATAAAGTTATGTAATATTATTGTATTAAGGCAGGTATAGGTATGTGATGTATAAATTAATCTCAATTGTATCAAACATTTTGTTGTTGGTAAATAAATATTATTATTATTAGTAGGTATTATTTGTTTTGAAGTTGCACAAAAAAAACCAAAATCGATTTTTTCAAAAGTAACGGGTTTTGCGTAAAAGTTCCAATTTTTCCTTAATTTTTTTTCTCGGTTATTTTAAAAAGTACTGAGTACTGAGAGGGCCTAGGGATATTCTATTTTGTCCTATGAAAAGTACATTCTATATTCAATTTTGTCTACTACTTTTTGTGTACACCGATACAATTGAAAGAAAAAACACATCATTATAAAATCAATATAATCATCGCTCCGCTCAGAATCTAAAATATAATACATTATATAATATAATATGAAGTATAATATTTGTAAAGGTGTAATGTGTATTATTCTCAATGATTTTAAAAATAATTTTACATGAATTCAAATGTCTGCATTGTTATTAGTAAGTACTGAAATAGTTAAATGACACTTTATATGAAAACCTAACCTATTAGGGGTTACATTTTTGTAGGTATACCAAATATACCATGATAGGATGGCATGTAGATTGTAGATACGTCTTTATGTAACGGATCTTGTGGTATTCTAGTTTTTTTCAAACAAGGTTAGTATCATTATTTCGTATTTTTGAATAAGAAAAAATAATACATGTAAACATAAAAATATATACCTGTACAAGATATTTTCGAACATACCTACAATATACGAATAATAAATAGACGTCTCGGCTTTTGAAATATTATAATGCAATTTAGTAAACGAGTTTTTTTAGATAAGTTAGAATAAAAATATGGTCATCCATATTAATAAAAAAATTACATTCTTAAAAAATTGGTAGGTAATACAATAAAAGTATTTCGTATTTTGTAAGTCATACTTATCTGCTTACTGCAATCACAAATATGTTTCTATATGTACCTATTGTATATAATTAAAATACTTTAGAATATAAGTAATTTGATTGTTAAATTGTATGTTTAAAATCAGTGAAAAAGCTTAACTTTTTCTATAACAAACTGTTTTCATTAATAAACAAATTTTTTTTTTCATTTTGCATACAGTATAATTTTTAAATTAGATATAGATACATAATTTATGTTTTAAAAATGTTATTGTTAGGGCTCGGATGTTTATGAAATTGCATATTTTTTTCTATTTGTCCAATTTAATGCTAACCTAGATATAAATTTAATTCATGTTCTACTGAATCAAATAATACTATTTTTATTTTGCATATTTTTGCATATTTAATGGTTTTGTATTTTAATTGCATATTTTGGAATTTTAAAAATAAAAATGCTTATTTCAATACATTTTTCTATTATTTAAAAATTAAACGATCTGTTTAACGCGTTTCCCCGTTGGGGAACGTGGTTAGAGGCGGCATTTTACTACTCTGACAATTTTACAAGTATACAAAAGGTATTTTCAAAATTAAACCCGGATGACGCATTTTCAATCGAAAAAAGTATTAGCATTTTGGCTGAACCTAATTTAGGCCCAAACTTAACATACATTCAGTCCAACTTTAGATGTTTACCAGTCAACATAACTAAATTAGAATCATCTGGAATGACTTTGTTTGAATCAATTGAAGTTGTAAATAACACCAGAGAAACCTTAAAAATGGCTAATGGAAAAGTAGGAAAAGAAATTTACGACAAATTTCAGAACGTAATTGACAAAAATGTTGGATTTAAAACTTTGGTACAAATTTCCAAAATACACTCCGGTGAAGTAAATAGTATGGAAGGAATAGAAGAAGATTTGAAGGTTGAGGATCTTGCATTTTTCAAGTATGCTCCAATAACATCAGTAGATATAGAACGAAGTTTTTCACGTTATAAAAATTTACTTTCGGATAACAGACGCAGCTACAAATTTGAACAAATTAAAAAAACCATTGTATCACAGTATAACGATAGTAATGTAATAACCTAATAAACTAATAATTTAATAAAAATGCTATGTAATGTAAAAATAAATAAATAAAAATAATTATCATAAGTATATAATAATCATATAATAAGTAATTTATGATTTATAATAAAAATTTTTGTGCATATTTTGTTGTTTTTTTAGCTAAAAACGCATATTTTATGATTTTAAGTGCATATTTTGATTGCATATTTAGTAATTTTTTAGTGCATAAATGCATACATATTACAGTTATTTTAAGTGCATAAACATCCGAGCCCTAGTTATTGTACTTTAATTTTGAGAAAATTATTAAAATAAAAATAACTTAGCGCAGATAATTAATGTATACCACAACAAACTCGAGAAAAGCTGATTGATTTTTTTAAGTGTTATTAACTGTTATTAACTAAATTAAATGAACATATTTCATACTACAATGTGATATTATTTATTTGTAAATTAATTAAAAAAATATTAGGGCTACCTGTAAGTATATGAAGAGATAAAGTAATAACACGGGAATGTTACTATTCATAATAATGCATTATTTCATTCCTAACCGATAAATTTACAACGAGAGAAAAGAACTAAAACAATCACGACTACAGTGAAATTACTTGAAAGTTTCTGGAAAATACATTTTCAATCCTCTACGCCAAAGGCGCCAGAACCTGTACGTAAAAAAAACAATCACACTCTGTAAAAAACTCACGATCGCTGCAAAATTTACACGATTCATCCCGATCCAATAGGCACCGTGAAAATAAGAGGAAAAATGCATAATACAGCACAATCAGACGATAGAAAACGGATACCTACTCTGTGGTGGTATAGTGACATGATTCCATCCGATCTAAATAACTGTAATATGGGTTTTCCGGTAAATTATTATTAATACTAGATGGAAATGAAAATTAGAAAATATGCTAGATAAAAATTATAGAACAGTTATTATAAGGTTGATTAAAAAAAAACAATCTCCATAATATTATATTTCGATAATGTCCTTTTATTATAGATTTCATTGATTATACGCTACTTTGCGATGTTGAAATTAAATATCAACTTTCAAGAACAATAATAAAATATAGATAATACTAAACTGATAATAATATAAGTACCTATAATTGGTATATATCATTCTAATTTTCTGTAACATTATTTTTTCAATTTTGTATATCACAACAAATTGCTTTATTTAGGTATACAGGATTCATTGAACGAGTTACATAATATTATTGCAGTGAGTAATTTAGGTTGGCGTGGCGTGGTGGCTGCAATCAGTCGAAACTAACGAAACTAACGTGATTGTGAGGACCACCCAGATCCATAAGGTTAAAGGTACAAGAATGACCTATCATTTGCGCCAAAATTTGTAGGACATAAGCGCCAATCTAATATTTTATACCTGTTATACCCAACATATGATATAAGCGCAAAGGTGCAAAAATGACATAATATAATTTGCGCCAAAATAAATATTTTATATATTAAGTAGTTTTTTTTCAAAATTTATACATCTTATAAAAATTATATTATATGTATACTATATTATATTAATATTATTTTATATAAATAGTTATTTGAAAATTGCTGTCTTAAATCAATATAAATTTAATACATCGGTTGATATTTTATAAAAAAAAAATGTCAATAATAAATTATAAATTTAATAAATTGGTTGATTTTTTAATCCCACTTTTTCACATATTCTACACGATTTATTTCACCATCCTGGTATTTCTTCCATTGTACAATTCTTTATCAGTTTATACATTTGTCGATTAAGATTAAACGTTTGGAGTTTTTGAACGATATAGTTCTAAATTTAATATCTGTTATTTAATATCTATTAAGGTGGTTCCAGTCGGTCAAAAAAATAACCGTTTTTAGACCCTCTGCTCTGACAAGATTGTGAGATTTTATATGGTACGATTTTAATGCTGTAAAAATAATAACATTTCTTAACATCTTCTCTAGAGAACGGTCGGAGCTTTTTTTTTAAAGTTTAAACTTTTGAAAATATTATAATATTATACAAATTTCAGTTTTTACAACATTTTTGTTCAACCATATTATGTATTGAAGAAATTAACATTTCTAAAAAATTCTTCGACCGTTCTTTAGAGGACGTGTTAATAGTTGTTAGGATTGTTACAGAATCGAAATCGGACCAACCTAAGTCTCACAATTTTGTCAGAGCCGAGGTATGTTTTACTCGAAAATTAACCGTATAGTTTTTTCCAATTATAATAATATAATATAATAATATTGTTATTATTATATTATAATATTGACATGTGTCTGCAGTGCGAAAACGCTGGTTCTTAGAATGTGTATGCGGGTCGCTACGCGTTGACATACACTGCGGTGTGTGCCCACACACACCAATGTTCATTTACACTCGCAAACATTGACATGGCATGGTTTTACTTGCCACATAATTGCCTAATTCTTACTCCTTAGAAAATGACTGACTAGAAGCACCTTAACCGTGGCACACAGGTACCTAGGATTTTGGCGCTTTTGTACCATACGACTTCTTTTTTCTTATCTCATTTTGGCGCTTATGTCTTCCACCGGTCCATAAAGTGGCAAAAACCTTGCCACATATACACGTTGCTTACCTACCGTTTCAACCGTACCAATCCTACCAACCATAGTCCCAACAATAGCTAATGGCCATAGTTGCTGGGCTAAAGTTCAATAAAAGAAAAAAGCGTGTAAATTGATGTCACTCTGCTGTACAGTAGGTTACAAGTAGGTCACTGTATAATTGATAATGGTATTAAATTTAAATTCAATGATATAATATCATTGTATACGAACTCCGATTCTGAGGGGATACAGTTTGTCAGTGTGGATATTTTATATTACATTTATATTGTTATAACTTATTATTAATACGGGTTGCCGGTAAGTTGAAATTTGAATTAATATTATAAAATTTCGACATAATAACTAAAATCATTATTCTTGGTTATTTGTGTAATTTCGTCCAAATTTAAATATAAAATAATAAAAAAAAAAAATGTTGTTTTATATTTTTTTAGATTGTTTGGTAATAAAATAACTTATTTACGTCGAACCTTGTTGTAAGTTTTTAATCCTTAGCTATACAATTTGAACATTTTATAAATTTTTAACTATGAAATAGTTTTTAAATTTTGTCAAAAATTGACCTTTAAAGGCTCAGTCAAACAGAAGGCTATGTCATGGTATACGTGTACGCGTGCAGTGGTCGCGGTTGTATTATTGTATGGTGACCGCGTGGGCAAACCGCTTTCTGTTTGCCTGAGTTATTAATATTTTTCAACTGCTATTGAAACAATATATCAGTAGCCTTTAATATTAAATGTTATGATATATTTGACCCATAAAATAAAGTTTTATTGATATATTTTATAGAAAAAAAACTAAAAAAAATTGAAAATTGAAATTGTACGTAAACAGCTCAAAACAAGTCAAAATATTTTTTAAATTTTATCAAGTATAGAAATTGATAAAATAAATATAACATGGTGTAAATTTAAAATATCTACAGTTATTCCTTTTTGAAATACATCAAAATAACTATCTTATAAGGAGTCTTGTTATACATTTTAAAATATTAGATTTAAAAAGAAAAGTTTTTATGCATTTCCAACTCAATTTTCGAGAATTTTACGCCTTTTGTCAAAATTCAAACTTTAAATGCTTATAAAAGTATAGTAGTTAAATATCGTATACGTAGGTACTGCTATACTCATGCATATAAAAAATAAGTATAGAAATTTGATGTGTAAAAAATAAATTATAAAACCAAACTTATTTATACTTGCAAAATAAATGACCAAACATGAACTAATTGATTGTTGTAAAATATTTGAATAAAAAAAATGTTAATCTTCTATGTCAAAGAAGCGCATAATATTTAAACAAAAAATAATTATGCATACAAATAATTCAAACAAGAAAATATATATTAAAATAAGAATAAAGGAAATAATTGTTTGAATATTTAAAAATTTAATGAGTGCCGTGTTTTTTCTCTGTGAGCAGAATATTATTTAGCATGCAACAACAATGGTGTAATAGTAATAGACAATTAAATAAACATCAAAGGGGAGAAAATTAATATGTATGTAAATATGATCTCAGTTATTATAGTGTATAATATATGTATATAATAGTGTCACCGTGAGTTATATTATAGTAAAAATAATAACCTGCGACCACAGTTAAATTATATTCAAAATTCACTGACTAAAAATATCAATACATTTTAAATACGAGTACAATTTGGGTTGAAAAATTATTTTCCAACTATAACTTCTTTATGTTGCGAGTTCTAATATAAAGCATACGTTAGGGGTAATACAATAATTATTATACAGTATTTAACAATTCTAGTAAATACGTTATACGTAAAGTTATTATCAACAAATTAATAATACAACTAGGTATCATCGTGCCATGTCGTAGGTACCAACTACCAGTCACAGCGTATTGAATTTGTTTTTATGTACGTACTAACTATAGGTAATAGTATATATTATATAAGTGCCTATTATATAGGTACTCAAAATGTCAAGTCGACATCATTATATTATTTCATACACAAAACATATAACATATATAACATATAACTAGGCTTTATGTGTGAAATAGCTATTTCATACAATTTTAAAACATTGAGTAGGTAGGTATCTATAATAAATGTCAACATATCTTAGGGTCATATTATCATTATTATTTATAAACCATAATACATTTAAATTGATCAAATGAAAATGAAAAATTGTAGCATGTTACAAAAACTATGCTCACTAAAAATATGCTGACTCGTTCATTATCATTGTGGAAAATTATTAAACATACATAAAGAACTCTGCATTTAATTTATGTAAAAATGAATCGTTATTTTTATCATATATTTTTATAAACGCATAAAAATGTCTTTAATAAATGTTTAGTGAATTAATTCAATTTTTATTTGAAAGAAAAAATAAATACATGTCAGCTATTTTTATGAAAAACATTATTAGTTTTAAATTTAATTTCTATTTTGTTTAAAGATTAACAATAAATTTACAAAATATTATATTAAAGTAATATTGCTCTTTATTTTACAGCAATTAAACATGATAATCATAATTATAACAAAAATTCGGCCATTTTTTTTGTTAACTGTACCTACATGGCTACATTGGTAAATAGGTTTATAGACTTACATAGGTTAGGTTATTCTAGTTGTATTCCATTTGATATTATCACATATAATTTTTAAGATTATGTGTAATATACTGTCATATATGAGGGATAGTTAGTCATAATATATTAAAATATAATATATAATACTATGTATCAATAATATGATTACATAGCCTACGCATATTCCACACTCGCATTGCTTGTAAGTAGTAATGCAATGGCATACCAATATACCATCCAAAATTTAAATAATATTGTATTGTATTTTGAAGTATCGAGAAATTTATTGTAATATTGTATAATGTAGAAGTTATTAGTGATAACACTTGATTGTAAGACAAGTAATCTTGGCAGAAACTTAACAGTGTTTGTAAATATAGAGCGTATAGTAAGATGTAATTAATAGTGCTGAGCCCGCATGGACACTATTGTCAGCATGATTTATGTTGAACCTTTTATTTAGAAATTGGAGCATTTAAAAAAGAAGTATTTCTTTTAAGGGTTCCATCAATTATTTTCTAAAATATAATTAGTCAAATTAAATGTTTTTTTGTTTAGTGTGAATTTTAAATATTAATCAATTCTGTGCAGTGTTGTGCTTAGATGAAAAAAAATTATCTAGATATAGATATAAATGAAATTATTTTTGTAAAATTATTAATTAATAAATTTCCATTTTTTTACAAGTATGTTATTTTTATTGTATATTTTTAGCGCATATTTAGCGATGTTTAGTGATTGTATTGGTGTTAATTTAATAAACTATTAATTCATGCATTTTTGTTTTTTTCCATATTTTGTTGTTTTTACCTATTTAGCGATATTTAAAGTAATATTATAGCGCATATTAATTATGCAATTTTAAGTGCTATAATCTCCCAACCCTGGACTTATTACTTATAAGTTACGGATTTTGTGAATTGTCTAGATTCTAGATACATTTAGCTAAATCAGAACACTGATTCTGTGGCTCAATATAAATTTATAAATTAATAAATACCTATCGTATTAAGGACATTTTTATGAAATATATAATATTATATACTATTAATATTATGACGTGTATAATAGTTATCTGACGAATTAATGCTTTCGTTGTTTTGTTATTAAACGGTGATAATTTTATTCTACATTTAAATTGTTGATATTATAAAAGAGTGTGCATATCACCCTGTCACAGAAACCACATTAAATATGAATGTCTGAATATATTCAGGAATACATTGCTCAAGATCATCAAAAATTAAAACTGGGAAATTAAGCTTTGTAAAAACTAATCTTAAATAATAAAATTATAGTGTAGAGAATTAGTAGTAATCCACATCAGTAGAATTGCGTAGATTTGGGATCGATAATTTATTAAAATAGATTCATACTTTTACAGATAATAATATAATATTGTGTTTATTAAGTTTCTTTGTTACACATAATTGACTAAATTAAAAATATATCCATAACAATCATAATCTAAATTATTAGTTACTACATATAGAAGTCTAAACTAAATTACTTTCAAATATTTTTTATTGGAAAACGTTATATTACAAGGCATATTATGCCCGTATATGGGACTTCATATTTCAATTGTCAAGACACGAGAAGCATAATACTATGTAATATTACGTATTATATAATGTTTAGAACATAGGTAAGATTCGAAGAGTAAAAATCTACGTTTCAACCGAATTTTCTAGAAAAGAGTTAATAACAAACTATGGTCTATGGATGTTACCAAAATAGAAACATCTTACACAACAAGCAAAGTCTACAATAAATAACTGTCTATAATATTCTTCTTATACTACTTATTATAAAAATGTAATTTGTACTATATATTTTCAAATTTTCAATAAGAATCCTTCATAGTTTGTAAATTTAATAGAAAAATATCAATCAAATATTTTTGGTGACAAAATAAATAATTTAAGATTGGTGCCTAGGTACGTATGTAGTATTAATTAATCTGCATAGTAGATAATATACCAGTGTCATATTTACGGGGGGGAGGACCAAGGAGGTCAATCCCCCCACCATAGCTGTACATAATATGCGAAAGTTTTCGGAGTCCTAACCTAAAGCCTTTAACTTTAAGTAGCCCTGAACTGGATAAAATCATATCCCCCCCTCCCCCCAAGACAAAAAACTTAAATACACCACTGAGATGTACATATTGAAAATATTTAGTAGGGTATTTTTAAGTCAGTTTTTTCTTTTAAACGTATACTATTTAGAAGTTAATTTTCTTTCAACAAACTCAAAACAAAACACAACTTCTTAAAACAAATTCAATGGGATAATTATTAACTTCTTATAGTTAACCAATAATTGGTGATTGTTGTAACTTACTCTTTTAGAATAATTGCTACAAGCGTATAATTTCAGACATGTTCTCAATTTTAATTTGTCTATTTACATAATTTCAATAGGTTTATTTTTGAATAAAATTAAGTATATTTCTCTCGATAATTTATTTTCTGTATATTATTAGAAATGGTGATAAAACTTTCTTATTCAATATTGTCTGATTTAATATAAAATATAAATTATATTGTAATATTCATAAAACCATAAAATGTTATTATATTACATAAGTACATAATAACTTTTAATTCAAAAGATTTAAACTTAAAATTATGTAAAAGTATATTATGATAAATTAAAAACTGTTCAAAAACAAAAAGTATTGATTTCAGTATTACCAAGTATTATAAACTATTCTTAAATATTTAAACTTTAAGTAGCTATACATTTATTTTCAATGAAATAGGTATAAAAAAAAGTACTTACTGCAATGTAAACAATAGTGAAATTTAGGTAGAAAATCCTTTATTTCTATCTGTGTTAACATTACACTGTTACAGTACCTAATCATTGTTTAATAATAGATATAATATTATAAACATAATAATATTGTTGACTTGTCTATTTCAATTATTAATATTTATAGGTTATAAATTATAATGTTATATAATTATAACCTAACATATTACTATAGTATTATATTAATCATATTCTATTAATATATTATTATTTATTATGCATATCATTCTAGTTGTCAAAATTTAGTTGATACTACTAAAAAAAAAAACAGAAACATGGATTAGGTTAGGATTAGGATCTGTTATTTTTTATCGCTTAGGGTTTTTGGAATGTATATTGGTTTTACATTGAATTTTATTTTATTTATGTGTCTCTTATATTTTTCTGTGAACATTTTCTCAAAAACGTCCATTTGAAATCAAATCAAACTAGTGTAAGTACCTAATCCGAAAGGGTAATTTTTATATTTTATAATTAAGCACAGTGTTGAATAACTCTTGTGTGTAAAAAAATACTGTAGGCACCTAGTAAGATATAGATATGCTGTTTGGAACATAAACTTTTCTATTTAAACTATTAAATTCAATATATTTATATAATAGTTAACACTTGAAAATTATTCATATTTTGATAATTGTTAAAACAATTAAATACCGAACACACCAATTATATACGTTTCAAATTTCACAAAAAAATAAGTTAAACACACTTTATAACAACCATTTAATAGTTATTATAACTATTTTCTATGATATTAAATAATACATAATATTATATTATTGTCACCAGCTATACTTACATGAATATTAAATATGTACGTAATATTATAATATAAGTAAGGTTAATTTCAAGATACCTGTAGGTAAGTTGTATCATTTGTACCCGTAAAAATATGTTTTAAATAAATTCATTTTGAAATATCTGATGTTAGAGTTAAATAGTCTGTACTTTATATTAAATATATATCATTCACCATTATTGGATATTTGGATCTTACGTTTCTAAACAATGTCAGCTGTGAATAATACATTACTTCATGACTTATAAATTTCCAAACCCACAGAAACCATTTGTACAGCAATAGCTAGGTAACCACGTTTAATGGTCAATAAATTATAATAATAAGCTAATAACGTAATATAAATCTCACGTATAGAAGTTAGTTGATAAATTAATTTACCTTAAGACCAACACTTTTGAACATTTTAAGATCAAATAATTTTAGTATATCTATAGGTAATAACTAATAAGTATCCAGGTACCTTCCTAGAATAATTATTTCTGTATAAAAACCCCTAGTTACGTACTTATAATTTTAGGGTAGATAGACCATTCTATTTGATAATATAAAAACATTTCGTTTACGTTTATTATTATATTAGATATAGAAAAAATACTCACTATAATAATCCGATTTTTAAATGATAAAATAAGATTTGGTGGCACTTCTTCCAATGCACATGATTTTAGTATTGGCTGAAATCTGCCATCACCATTTACTTCTAAAAAATAATAACCATCAATAGATTAAAATAACATGTAATTTTAATATTGGCGGAATCATGGAGTAAATTCTTGGGGGAGGGAACAAATTGTGCTAAAAATATAAATCTATAAGGTAAAATTACGCCCCCTCAGTTAAATATCTGAGGGGGCAGTTACCCCCGATCGTATATAATAATAATAATAATAATATTAATATTATATTAATGTTGTGCGTTAATCGGTGGACGTTTTCCATGATCATTACAGTGGGAATCATAGTTGTCGTTACCTTCCATCCCTCACCATATTATATCCCACCTCCGTGATAATTCATTTCCTCGGTCTAGCATGAAACTGAAGTTGGTTTCAGTGGTTGGAAGATCACTTGGGATTACCAGAGTTTACCGACCGCGACAACGTTTCAGATCACGTAGTTCATTGTCCGCAGATAATTGGGATATCTATCTTCAAAGGACAAAGTAGCAATTGGCAAACCTAACGATCGACCACAGTCCTGTGCACAACAGTCACAGAGCCAAAGAATTTACTACCTATTAAAATCGATGATGTCAATCGATTTTAGGGGTTGAAACCTTTTTTTTTTTTATTATTATAAGTCATCACCATCGATCTACTCAACAAGATACAACTTTTCCTATCGTATAATCTAGATGATCATTTATGCATCGCTAATATTTAATAAAATTTAATGTTTTCAATATCACCCAATGGCCACTGACACCATGGGGTTATTTAAATAATAATAAAACATATTTTTTTATATATATATTATGTTCAGATAATTATCAACTGGCTCATTTTTTCTGGTCGAAAATATTTATATTTATGTATTATATAGACATATATATCTATATATATTTGATTTGTATAAATGTTTTCTTTACCTAATGTTTGATTTGTTTATTTAGTGTTCCTCGAACTGTTATTCAATTTAGAAACTCCTTACTGTAAACCATTGAGTAAATAGTAAATATAATTAAGATTTGAGAGTTTTAAATAAAATTGTACCTTTTTAAAATAACCCGAAGCATTACCAGTATAAAAAAAGTTGGAATATAAATGTAATAGGTACGCTTAATTATTATTTACATAATCAAAAAACATGTATTTAATACTAAATAAAATAATAAATAAATAGAAACAAAGTAATTTAACGCAATAATTTACTTTTCAAACAATAAATAATTTAATATTCTATGATTTAAAAATCAAAAACCAGATATCAATGAAATCTTTCTCATTATATTTATTTTTCAAGAATCTACAAGTCAGTGCTTTTAAAAAAGTATTAATATTTAATAACTAACAAATATTCACAAAATGTATGATTTTTTTTTCTACATTCATTAGTATTATAATTTTAATAAATAATATTTTATCATGCTTGAGAAGAGTTAATTATAAATGTCGCTGAATATTTACTACAGAAAATTATATCCGTATTTACGTCACGTTTGTGCTTTGTACAACGCAGAATTCGACCAAAGTCTTAACTTAAATATTTAAGCCATATAGAATATTATCCAATTTCATAAAAGTATATTAATTTTTCTTTTGGTTGGTTGAGGCTTCGACAACTGAGGTCATTAGCCTGTGGTATTGTGGGGGAGAGTACTTGAACACGTGTTTGCTTGTTTTGGCAGAATTTTGAAGTGGGCACCCGTAAGTATCTGCCATGCCCGTGTGGGGGATGGCGGCCTCTGTCTCCGAACACCATGACTGCCCGAAGAAAAATGCCACCCGTGGCCGAGTTCGAACCAGCGACGGTGGGCGTCGCAACTGACGCCTTAGTCTGCTCGGCCACTCCGACCCCAGTATAATAATTCTAAGTATAGAGAATTGTATATTATAGATTGTATCATGTATCTTCTTCATTTTTTAAGTTTTTTTTATATGATGTATCGGATTTGATTTGTTGTGAGAGTATCATGTAGACGCACGTAGTACTTACGTACTATTATTATTATTTGTTTATATGTAATTATAAATGAGCAGGTCATGCGCACATGCGTTACGTGCACCGACTCGAAGTCATGAAATAATTTTGTATAATTTGAGATAAATATTTGTAAATGTCATATTGTGGCATTACATTGTGGTTCCGCATTGTTTACAGCTTGTAACAAGAGCCCTTCCGGTTATGACAATTGAACACACTATATTATCCAGAGAGAAGTAGAGACTAGAGAGACAAGTTGTAGTGCCTCGTGATGCAATATTAACAAACTTTAAGTGTGCCTACGGGGAAACGCAATTAGCCAATATTACACCATTTGTATTATAGACCTTGTGGAGTGTATAAATATGTATAAATATCGAATTATGTAATAAAATACCTATTAATAATTGTTTATATAATTGTATAACTTTGATTAAATCATTTAGAAAACGATAAGAATTGTCAGAAACTTCAGTATATCACTGACCGTAGGAGATTGTGGTTGGAAGAGAAGAGGCTGAGAAAGGAATGGTGTATTTCTCCTAATGGATTTTAAAACGAAGTCGAACAAAACCACAATAATGCGTACCTATACCTAAGTATATTGTATGTATATATGTTAAATGTATACGAACCTTGGCACAGGGGACCGACCCATTGGCCCGACACGCATTTTATTTTGCAGATCCTGGACGGCGCTTCAGCATCTACGGAGGACGAAGACGCCACTGAAGCCGATCCCTTGCCAGAAGGGGACAGCAGGCGTGCTGGGAATTTCACCTCAGACAGTGTTGAAAAGTCCGGTGACATGCCCGACCGTGGAACAACTCTAGTGCCATTCAGCGTCAGGCCGGGTGAAGGACAACCACCTCCGTCAACTAAAACGAAACAAAAAAATTCCAAATTAATGACTAAAACGTTTAAGAGGATTCAGCGCAAGCATTTTCAAAGGATTAGATAATGGACATTTTATTTTTATTTTTTTAAAAATTAAATTTGAGTAAACCATTTTATAGTAGGTAGGTATATAATTTACAAAACATATAAGGTGACTAACATCTTAGATATTTACCATTATTATGAGAGGCTTCACATTGTCCAATTTTAGTTTCATTTTCTCGAATAGTAGATGTTTAAGATTAAACCATTACAGTCTTCATAAAATAAAACTGCCATAAATAACTATTTTAAAAATTGGATATTTCGTAAAAAGGATATTATGTCAAAACCTAGATGAAATATTTGTAGGATGGTGACTGATTCTGTTAACCACATCCATTGACGCAAGTTGCGACAGTCTTTTAATTGAAATATGTGATTTTATGTTAAATCGTTAAACCATTTTTAATTAAAACGATTGTTTTATTTTTACATATTTTACAACAATTATAAATTTACCTATAAGTATTTCTAATTTTATTTTTAAATAATAAAATATGGTTTTAGGTATACCGTACCTATATACATTTTTAAGCCTTATGCCGTTCATGGGTGCTGCCTGATGCCCTAATGTATATGACTAACCATATGATACGTTATTATGTTTAGTTGTTTATATAAAATCCAATTTAAGCTTTTATCAGAAACTTTATATAATATAAAATTAAAATTTTAAGACTGTCTATATTCTATTGATTATTGTGAGTTATGAATTTTTTTTATGTGTGTTTGTTTTATTTTAACATATTAAATAGATAGGTAGGTGCCCAAGTAAAGTGTATTGGGTATTGTGTTAGGTATATACTCACTGAATATTTTACCAATTCAATTACCAATATTAAAGTGATAATAAACTTTTTGGTATCTTTATTATATTATTATACAGATATATTAAACAATTCTACGAAGGGTCCAGTGTATTAAGTGTATTAGTAAGTAGACTATATACATTTATTATTCAATTTCTATATTATATTACATGATATGCGTTAAGGTTAAAACTTTAAAATAAAAACAACATTGTTTTGTTATATTTTCAACCATAATATATTGAATTATAAATAGTTGAAAACTGGAAAGCCTGTAAAATTTTAATTTATTTTACTAACGTATAAGATTTAAGAAGTAATATTATAATCTGTTAAGTGCAAACTTTTAAGATTTATATTTGAAGTTTCAACAACAAATAGTAATGCAAAAAAGTTAACTATTACATGTGTTAAAATCTAGAAAAGTTATAATCGTATAAGAAAAAAAATTTAACCATTCAACTGTCAAACAATTATTCATAAAAGTAGTTAATTGTTTAAATAAACATTTTACCTTGAAATGTATAAATTAAAACTTTGTGTGTTTAGACAATTATATATAAACGTTGTAAAAATGTACAGTGTTAGTATAACAGTGTTACTAACTATCGCTCATAAAAGGTTACGATTGCGTTTCTTGTCGTTTTATATTAAAATTTAATGCTGTAAGATAGTTTAATGAGAAAAACAGTAAAAATGTACTTTACTTAGGCACGTACGTGTTAAAATGAGACGAATGATCATATTTATTATCAAGACTAACCAATAGTGTGCAGAATTAATTACAACAAATATTAAGTAATAAACTATTACATAGACTTATGAAATAAATTAAAAATAAAACGGTTTTAATACAGTCCATAAGCCAAATAATTGAAAAACTTAAACGTGCAATGTATACTTTAATTCTTACATTAGTTTTGTTTTTAATTAATTTTATATAAATATTAATTAATAATAATTTTTTAGAATCCAAATATAGTACCAAAGTTCAAAAGAGATCTACATTAAACAAAACTATAAAAGATTCAAAAATTAACTTTCATTGAAATGCGTGACTTTAAGTTTTAAATGATACATATTTTTACGATATTATAACTAGTGATTGAATGTAGGTACCTTTTTAAGTTATGTTGTAACACATTCAAACGGAGTTGGAATCAATAAATATAGATTAATATATATAGATTAATAGGTACATATTATAATAATTAATGATAAATTGTGACTAATATATTATTTTTTACGAGGTAAAATGTTGGTTTTAAAAATACAGGTTTTTTTATGATCCTTGGTTGTATGCAGATTAATATTAATTATTTTATATGTAATTAGTTTTCATTTTTTCATAATTTATTCTACGTAATAAAGAAAATAATAAGTTTAAACATGCCTTGAAATAATGATCATAGATAATGATATAGAAATATATAATGATAATATTATAATATTTAAGACTTTCAGAGAATCTCAGTGTAATATTTGTTTTCCCTCTCAATTCTACTTGTGACATTGATAAAATGCATCCATGCAAAATCGGTTTTTGAGTAACCTCCAGTAAAATTACATATTGCCAAATGTTTATTATGGTATACATTTTTTTAGGATTTGAATTATTGGTTTTATATTTTATTACTATTTGAATTTATCTACATTTGATTTTAAAAATAAAAATAATTTTATATAAATTTAAATGGAGATTGTATTAATGAAATGATATTAAGACAACTATATATGTCATACCCTCAAATATTGTGTTCTTTATAGTTTTTGTAATGAGCGATTTTACTAGATCTTAGATAAGTTAAAAACATAAACAAAAAGTGGGTAAGTAACGCTCTGCTGTACGTTTGGTGCCTAAGATATTTTTTTCTCAACTATGTTCATCGAATAATATCAATTTTTTAGAGTTTTTTAACACCAAAAATACTAAAATAGTATTTATAGTTGTGTATAAGTGCCGAAGTGTGTGCATTGTACGGACAAAGGGAAAACTTCCTAAAAATAAAAGATAAACTTTTTATATTTTGAATAGACCCATGTCACGTGCTACAGTAAACATATTGTCAAGGACACTGCGTAATGGATAAATGACAAGAGGTTAAAACTAGACTATAGGTACATCGAACTCGCCGTTCAGGAAAGTCTATAGCGAAAGGTTTGCACACGGTGTATGTCTGGTCATTTAGCGAATGCTTTATAGATTTAGATAAACAAAACACATTATATCAACTGACTTCGGTGAAGTGTTGCGAGTTTGTATTCGTTTTTAGTTCGTATGCTCGCCTCCCTGCCAGTTAAAATAAACCTAACCTAACCTATATGCAGTGTCAATGTGTCATTGGCCATTGTAGCTGTTATGGGTCTTAGCTTTTTTTTAAGTACATATCTAATAATAAGTGTTTAACGTAAAATACATTTAATTTTCACTTAAAAATATCACGTTTGAAGTAAGACGTGGCAAATATTCATAGTGGACGTTTTTTGCTAAATATGTATTTTTTTTTCCATTCTGCGTGCCATTTAGGTACAATATATTAGTAATACACCCGTAAGCTAAATATAAATAGTTAGGGATTTTTTTGGTAAATAAATACAAACAGGCTTAACTAAAAATAAAGGGTTCTAAAAAAAATTAAAATACATACACAAAATGTCTCATGAGGATTTACTAATTTTATGAGCTGGGTAATGGAAATTGTATGACTTACATCATTTTAAATCATTATTATTGGGCATCCTGCAAAGTATGTAATTAAACTTTGCATCCATGGCAGTCATAACACAAATTTCATTAATTGTGAGTACCTTTTTTCATAAAACGGGTTGTTATCATTATCAATTTCACGAAATTGAACAAAATTCGGTCTCTAAATCGTATAGTTGCATAAATGTACAATATAAATTAGGTACCTATATACCTAACCTACTTTATTTAAAAAACAGGACACTTTAACTTCACATTAAGGAATTAATATTTTCATCATCTGGAATTCCTCATGGCGTTACTAAACGGCACTGGATTTAAAATAACGATACTTTTGCTCTAACAAAAAGTGTATTAGGTACTTACATAAATATAGATTTTTAATTTTTTCTATCAAGTTTATGACCTAAAATTATATCTGAAACTATAAATAAATTTAGTCGTAAACTAGAAAAAACTAACAAGGTATTCAATTAAGATAAACCGCGTGTTTGTAAATACGAAGACAATGGTTCACTAGTATTTTAAAGCGAGGACTGGAAGCGTACTGAAAAAACCCTGGTTAGGACCGAAACCTTTAGACCAAAACTCTCAATATTTTTTTTTTAGGAACCAAAACCTATATTTTGAAGTATAGATTTTTAGTTTCAAATTTAAATAAATAAAATATTTATTTATAATGAAAAGTAGAAATACGTAATAACTAAAAATTATAAAATCATATATCTGTAAAAGTCCATCAATAATTTATCATATTATTAATTTCGTAAATTATGTGTCCTATACAGACTTGTGATATCACAAAGTAATATAAATTCCAATTTCCATAATCGATAATAAGCCCGTACTGGTAGCGATAGGCAACTATTATTGTATCAACGTCTATGTAGGTTGCAGATAGGTACTATGTAATGAGGGTGCCAATAACAGTAAATGTTATAATTTAATGAGATTTTCATTATTATTTCTAGAAATAATAATAATATTTTGTTTATAAATTAGTTAGGCTAATATTCTATAGCATTGGAAGTCAATTTTTTAAAGTCAACATTTCCAGAAACGTATCCAATAGTTTTTTTTTCAGTATTGGTAACGCAAGTATAAGTGTCAAACGCCTTTTTTTCAGGGTTAAAATTTATTTCATCACCTATACATATTAATATGTAACATTCTATTTGTACGCCTGGAAGACCAGTTATTAGTTCAAACTATTCAAATTATTTTTTAACAGTCATATTATACATAATATGCTACCATTATTATTTTTAATTCTTACAATGTTTAGAATTTAATAATACATTGAAACTTACGTTAACAGTCGCGTGAATATAATAGTTTATGTTTTTATAGTGTTATTATTGATGTTTTATATCCTAAATTATGAAATGTAATTAACAGCAAATGGCTGTCAATTGACATTAAATGAAAGTTTTTAATACAATTTTTTTATATAGTTTTTAATTCTTAAAAATTAATTAAAAAGCAAAGTTTTATAGAAAGGGTTAAAATCGGAATTATCAGAAACCGATATTTTATATTTTTGAAAACCTAAACCGATCAAATCATAAGGGTTCGAATCCCTCTTTAAAAGAAAAATGGCAGACTACAAAGTTTGCATAACTTAGGTTGATTTCAATCTTTATTTCCGAACTTGTTTAAATAAATGTAATACCACTTATCTACTTAGTGAAAGATTTTGAAATTTAAATACCTAGTGATTTAGTCACAATATCACATAACTGATCTGTTTTTTGGAGTGGTCAAAAATAATATGATATGGATGCGGCATACATGCATTGGCGGCTCGGGGTTTCGACGACGGGACGATCACACCCCATATACTAAAATTAAAGAAAAGAAGAAAATGAACTTTATACGTCTTATACTTAGATATTATAGTATATTTATTTAAAACGGCAATTTCGAAAAATAGTATATTAATTATAATACATTTTGTTGTGTGCAGACGTTGAATATTGTTCTCTCAGAAACCAGGTGGGGCGTATAATAGACGCATGCAAACAAATTCAGTGTTTGGACGAAAAATATCGTCATCTGAGCTGTTCTAAATACGTATTTACATTATAAGCGAAAGTCGTGTGCGTGCGTGTACGTTTAAACTGCCATCTAATATACGCCTTTTGGATGACGATGATAAGACGAAATATTACCTATCACTAAACTTTTAGTGTGGTAGGTAATTTGTTTTTAAATTAACTGCATATATATATATATATATATATATATATATGAATAATATGTATATATAAATATATATTAACTACTATATACGCGTTTCGTTGGCGGGTCGTTATTGTCGATCAATGTTTATAAGCATATTAAATATTATTTCCGTATCAATATTTCTATAATAGAATAAAATTGTATAGTAAACTACAATAGACCTTATTATGACTGCACATAATTGATTTCTTTTCTACTGCGGTTTGCTATACTTTGACAATAATCATCATTTATAAAGCTTAAATAGTTATACGTAATAATATAGTATTGTGACTTGGTGTGGCGCAGCCCGTACACTCAACTGTGGAAATGCTGTGAGTGTACATATCGGCCGGTGTTGCTAGCTCCCGGATGGGTGACCACCCGGGATTTTTAGCTAAAAATATTTTCCATACATACAAACGTGTTTCAAACAACCTTTCCAAACGTTCTTCCACGCTACAAACAAAAAAAAACAGCTAATGGCCATAGTTTCCGGGCTTAAGCTCAATAAAAAAAAAAAAACAATAATATATTATGTAGGTATTTAATTATATTTAATTTGTTATATAAGCTTTTATCAGGGATGTCATATTAAAATCACACCTCCACCAACAGCAACCACGAGATACCACTGGGCATATGACATATTCCATTAACATTTGAAATACGCGAATATAACAATGGTATAAATATATTTGTGATGTACCTTTTACTAGTAATTTATTAATTTTATAATAAACAGCTCTTTGTTTCAAAATATATTTCACATTTTATTACTTATTATTTTTGAATACATTTTTTATATTTTAAAAACATTATCATCCCTTCGTGCTTTAAATAATACAATTACAAATAAACATTTGGTTTTCAAATTGTGTAGGTGCACTGCTTTTTCATATATTTTTATTTTAGAAAATACCTTTTTGTAAACTTGTAGGTATTAACATTTTGTCATTGGATGCGTTTATTCGACCTAAAAGTATGATACGTAAATATTTCATACCCCGATTATTTGTATTGATATTTTAAAGTTTAAATACTTATATCAAAAAATATTTGTTTGTTATAAGATATATTTATATTAGAAAAGCAAAATGTATATAAAAAGTAAATTACAAATCTAAGGTTAATTTCACCTGAACTGGGAGCCTAATTTACTTTTATAATTCAGACAAGCTATGCAGTATGCACAGACTTGCAATTCGACGTGCCCCCAGAGTATTAATACTGTTCTTATATTTAAATAGTTCGTATTTTTCTCAAACGTCTCGTATCTTGTTTTCTTATTGTTCCAAAAAATTTCTCCCAAAAGATTTCTGAGATTCACGTTGAAATGTAGTCTTATAGCCCGATCCTGTGGATCTAGATGTCACTGTCGGACAACACGCTATCGCTATGAATGAAATTGCGTAGGTATATTTAGCTAGGGCTATTATAGTCTATAGGTTTCGTAACACAATCATATCTGCAGGCATAAAATGTAAGAGGAAAAGGTTCTAAGTAGGTAGTACTTCTAGTCAGAAAAAGGTGACTTGGACGGGTAGTCACTGCTCACAGCTTTCTGGAACCAATAAGAATCATTTTCTCCCGCTGTACAGTAGGTTACAAGTGGGTCACTGTATAATGGGTTTTATTAAACTTGAATTCAATGATTTAATAATATAATATCATTATATGCAAAAAACGATTCTGAGCGGTGACGATTTGTCAGTGTGGATATTTTATATTATATTTATACTATTATTACTTATTAAATACTTATTATTAATACGGTAGCCGCGGTAAGTTGAATTAATATTATGAAATTACAAAAAAATATCTAAAATAGTTTTTCTTGGTTATTTAATATGTACTTTCCTCAGAATTTTAACATAAAATAACTACAAAAGAAACTGTGTTTTTAATTTTTAACTACAAAATCATTTTTAAATTTGTTAAATTTTGTGAAAAAACGAACTTTAAATGCTTATAAATAAAAAATTGTGACTACGTATTTTTAATATTTTTCAACTGTTTTTACAATAATATATCAGGATCCTTGTATTACATTTTCTGGATTTTTGACACAATAAATATAATTTTATTGATATTTATAGAAAAAAAAAAGAAAAAAATTTAAATTTTGAATTGTCTGTTAACAGCTCATAATGAGTCAAAATATTTTCAAAATGTTATGGTGTATAGAAAAAAAGAATATAAATATTCAGTGAAATTTGTATGTACCTACAGTTATCCGCTTTTGAATAACAACAAAATAAGAAATTCGCTACATGAGATATCGAGTGAATATTCAATGATGCAAAAATATGAACTTCAAACACTCATAAAAATTTAATTTGACTTCTTCTAGACATTTTTTTTTTGGTAAAGTTAGACAAACTTATGAAGAACCTTGTATTACATTTTTTAATATTAGATTTAAAAAGAAAAATTCGTATGAGTTTCTAACTCAAAATAATTTGTAAATTTTCGTGATCTTTAGGTGTTTTGTCAACATTTGAACTTTAAATTGTGAATATGGATTTTTTATATTTTTAAAATAATATATAATTGATATAATAATATATCAAGAGCCTTGTATTAAATTTTCAAATTTTTTTTACCCAACAAATAAAATTGTATTTACATTAAACTTATTAATTATTATTAATTTTCATCATGGTATATGCAGTGGATATTATTATTATGTGTGTATATACGAATATTTAAATATAAATAGGTAGGTTACCTGCTACATCTAACATCATATCAATAGTATACACGAACATGACATATTATAATAGGTACTATAAATGGATTTCGTACAGTAATACTTCGCATAGCTTTTATACAAGTAGATATGGGTGTGACTTCTTAATATAAGTATTGCACGTACAATAAAACATATCGATAAAAAGTAGCGTTTTTTTTATTGAATTTGTTGTATTTTCTTAATTGAGTTTAAAAAATATTTTTTTCGCACATTTAGTTTTTGTTTTTAACCATTAATATATTGATTGTATAATACTTTCTTTGTTTTAGTATAACATTATAATTTATATTATATAGTTTATATTTCAATCCTGTTTTTCTAAGTTTAGTATAAAATAACATAATTTTTAAGCATCAAATATGTAGGTTCTGCAAACTAGAATATAATTATAATGACATTTTAGATCCATTTAATAAGACATTATAATAATATGACCTAGCAAAATGTAATACCTATTGTACAATAAAACATAGTTATGGTTTGGTTTTAAAGAATAATTGTGGCTTAAAGCTATGCGCAATATGCGACTGACAGCAAATAAAGCCAGCATCTACTAGCTCTCGAAGTCCTGAATGGGTGAACACCCAGGTTCGTAGTAGTTAGAACCTTTTCACACATACACGTTTATACCTACCGTAACAACACGTCCATTATTAAAATTTCTCAAAAATCTGTCCAGTAGTTTTTGAGTATTCAAGCTACAAACATACATTAATTTTTATTTAGAGGGTGATTCATTAAACATGCTCACCCCCATTGTTTCCTTTAATAATGAATTAATTCAAATTCTGATTTTAGGTTTTTTTCAATATAGTTAAATAGCCAAAGACTATTTTTTTCAAATAGGTAATTGAATTAGTTTTTGTATTATTTAAGGTATAGGTATTCCGTAGCGATATAAACTTCTGTTTTTCAAGTGAGGACCTCATTTTTTACTGGAAATCATTTAGAGGATAATTATTTTTAAAATCTGTATGTACAAGTAGTTTCCCAATTATTAAAATGTTTACTTATATTAAGTATAATTTTACTTAAAATGGTTTAACAGAAATATAAAACAGATTAATATTGTATTAATATGTTATATTAGTAATATTGTTTATATTAAGAATAATTATTGTCCTTAAAAATGGTTTAACAGAAATAAAACAGATGTAATATTGTAGCCTAGTATTTATTATATTTGGACCTTTTTATAAATTATTAATGTTGGTAAATTAATATTAATCACTTAAGTTTTAAAATCATCAAAGCTTCTATATTTTACAAATATTCCCATTAATCATTATCCCTAGTCCACAAAGTTAATCATCTCAAAAACTACTCATACAAATGTTGATTCTGATACGTCAAAATTTTCAGAAAAGAATATCCACCAAGTAATTTACAGTAGGTAAGAGAAGTTCCCATTTGAAAAACAAAAACTTGTATCTCCACATGATACTCTTTAAGTAATGTCAAAAACCTCAATACATTTTAAAATATGGCCTTTAAGTATATTTAAAAATTCCAAAAGTCGGATTTTGAATAAATAAATTATTTAAGGAAAAAGAAGGGATGTGTATGGCTGATGAATCATGCTGTACATAGATTATATAAAAGTCACTTTTATTTCTGAAATCAATGAGATCCTAAATATACACAGAAAAATATTTGTTTTTCGTGATCCAAAATGAAAGTCCTGTATAAGGCACCCTATAGTAATACCAGTATGAGGTGAAAAACGAAGCTTTAAATTTAATACTCTCGGAGTCTGAAGAATTATTTGTGAAAAAATTGGTGCCAATTGGTTTTAGAAAGCAATCAATGGTTTGCGAGATTACTGGATACTAGCAAACGTACATTAATTTTATGTAATAGGTAATAATAATATATAATATGGGTAAAAACAATATATAAATATAAATATGTTAATTATTAAATATAATTATCCTAACTGTGGATATTTATAATTATACTTGTTAGGTATATAAAATATAATTATAGGTTGATGATGGTTAATATTTTTCAAACCTCGTATATATAAGGATATAACTATATAAGTATACAAGTTTTGATATAAAACTCCATAATATTGTAAATATTATTATGCGAACGGCTTATATAAGTTATAGTTACAACAAAAATAAATACATATTGGATTGTGCCATTTTAATCTATTATCGTCAAATTTGACAGTCAATAAACGATAGATTTGAATAAAAATAAGTTAAATTGGTACGTAATCCTTTATGATATATAAAAGTACATTTGTATTGTGATTTGTGATATCTTCAAAATTAATATTTTCTCACTTGTTTCGTCACATTATTTTTAGCTGGGTTCTAGATTTTTTTCAATAAATTGCAATATTATGTTTACTCAAAAAATGTATAACTTTTATCATGATAAATCAAGGAATTGTGATAAATTATATTATTAAACATGCACTAGTAAATTTATTAAAATAGAGGATAATATTGAACTTAAAAAGACTCTTGTTAAATAACAAATAGCCAGGATTTATTTGATTTTAATTTATATCACACATATCTATTGACATAATAATCAACCTCAAAATTCAGAATAAAGAATTACATCAGAATCGTGTTATAATATCGTCAGACTAATTCGTAAAAGTTCTAACTCCAAAAATGCATTTTTTTTTATGACTATTTCAAATAAAATGTATGATAACGTATCGTTTAATAGCATGCTGCCTCAAAAATAATAGTTTATTTTACTATTAAATAATTAAATAATATTAATTATGTATTAATTATTATATTTTAATAAAATTGTAAAAAATTACACCGTAAAAGTCCTATATCCAATTTTTTTTTTTTTTTATGAAGAAATAGTTCTAAGTCCTGTTACAAGAGTGTAACTGATGTTTTGGGGTTTTTTGTTAAAAATAATATTAACAAACCCATCAAATACATTTAAAAAATACATTTATTTTAAGTATTCTTATTTTTGAATCAATAACACGTTTTTTGTCCCTCCTGAAAAATAGACAATATGGAGATAGAACTTCTACGAATTAGTCTGACGATATGGTACCTATTAAATGTAATTATTATTCAATGCGTCCCCAGAACTTATGACTATTGACTGATATGTTCGATAATGTTTGATATATCTTTAATCGTGATAATGGTTTAATAATATTTATTATTATATAGACAGCTTTTGTTCTTAGTAACACGCCTTTTTCTTACTCAAACCACAGATATAAATATTATAAATTAATTAACTACGCCTAAAAGGGAAAACACATAAAGTTTTAATTGAATAAAATTGAGGGAGAGAAATAGTGATAAGATAAATCAATGTACAAAATACCACTATTCTATAACTATCACCCCTACACGATTACACAACAACTAATTTGTTCGTGTGTGACGCAACATAGGTACCTTTTATAATTATTGTATTCTTCTCTTTCACCCATAGCTTTAGTTCTGCAATAGACCAAAAGAGATATATTGTGCACTGAAGAACTATATAATATAATATTATTAATATTATTATTTTCACAAGTACCTGTGTAATAATTCTTAACCTCATTTAGTTATAAAATATTCTAAACTATTAATATGAATAGATATATTTGATTGACTCGAATTTTTCGTCTTTAGATCATTCTATAAAATGAATGTATTGCTTGCCATTTAAACAGTTCAAAAATAAAGAAATGTATTATTGGCAAAAATAAAATAAAAAATATTTTATACCATTAATAATAATATAACATAATATTTTTCATATTTTACTACAATTATAAAAACAAATCAACATGTATGGTGTATAAAGCTTTCAGTAAAATGTAAAATGTATAAATATAAATAAATCGTTTGAAATAAATCATATTATACCTAACCAGCTACGTCTTAAATCGTAATATTATTTTAATACCTCATATATTAGCTAAGCCTGAAATATTATAAACTATTATTTATATAGTAATAATGTATTATATTGATACAAATATACAACTTGCAATTTTTTTAATTAATATATTTTGCACAGCTATAAAATATGTCATTAATCATTAGCGTTTAAAGTTTAACTAGAAATAATTGTTTTTCGTGTAGATTGTAATAAATTTGACGACGTTTTGTATGAATTCCGTGGCACGTTCTTTAAATAAAACAAATTAAAATACTAACTCGACCGGTACGCTGATTAAATTTTTTTCAGTGTCGTTCTCCACGACTGTCCCTATTAAAGGATCAAAATTTTCACAAACATATTTCGTGTTATCTTTAAACCTCGTTATCTGTACTAAGTTTATCTCCATTTGTGATTTATAACACCGACACTGTTCGTGGTAGATGGTAACTAATAAATAAACTACAGAGCTTCCCAGTCATGGTAGTGGTATGTATATAATATTGTTTAATTAAAAAGTAAAAACTTTAATTAAATCCAACAGGACTGATAACAGGATTTTGTGTTATGGCACCGTTTGGTTGAATGCGCTACTATGGTAATGGTGACTAAAGTAGATTAACGGTAGTTTCTTTGATTTTTTGATCTATAGGTACCATAAATTAATGATAAAACAGTCGAGAGAGTTGGTCAAAAAATATGTATTGAATAATGTTGATGAGTTTGTTTACTGCATAAGATAAATTATTAGAGATATTTGAAGAAATTAGAAAATTTAAAAGAAACTTGAATGATTAGTAATGCAAATTAAAATTATGTGAGGTTTACATTTTTATTGCATCATTTATCCTTTAACTATTAAATTGTTATTTGGAAATGTGTTATATGTTATAAAACATAAAATTTGATATTTTAATAATTAATATATTTTCTTTCCACGCGTTTTGAATATATATCTTTTTTTAATTTTGGATGGATTATATAAAGGTTAAGATAAATATATTTCCACTCAGAGCTGTTTTTCGATTTTTTACCATTATTGCATTAATATGAATAAAAATAGTAAAGAACATATTTTTAATGAATAAGTGGTAGGTATGCAATGTGCCAATATCCTGGATTATTCTCAAATAGAAGCAAACAGATTATATAAAGTCACAATAATTATTGAGTAATTCAGTAGACAAACAAACAAAATATCTTGAATAAAACAAAATTAAAACACGTTTCCCAAGTTTTAAAGGTATAAGTATTTACTCATATACAAAATCGTTTAACTATTTACTTCAATAGTGATTTTTAATCGATATCATATGAACTAAAATGCAATATGCAAACTTGAATATTATTCGTTCATCATTAAAACTTCTAATTTTATAATATGCAATTTACCTCGTGAGTTTTTGACCCTCATTTACAATAACAATTTGTTGTTGAATACGACAATGCGTGTAATTAAAGGCCATTTGTTGTTTTTGTTCATTCCCCTCTCCTTTCTAGTCTTTGATCGATTTGTACGTACAACACAAGATGTTTATTTTTTTTTTGTATGAGTGTGTATAAAGTTAAAAGCACCGGAACACGAGGGAGGAAGCTATCACTTAAGTATCCTTACTTCTCCAGTTATCCCCTCCATTTTTACAGCTTCTTCTTTCACCATAAACTTGAAACAACTATGCAATGTTTTTGCATCGTTATCAAATCCTAAATGTAGCCTTTCTACTAAAAATTCTTTTTTTTTTATATTTTAACAACATGAATTAACCTATCTACGGATGTCACAAGAATTTATTCTGCAAGCTTTTTTTCCTTAGAAACATTAGGATTTGAAATAGATTAGAGTATAATAATTCACAGATTTTAAAATAACTATTTATTTTATAACAAAATAAAAATCCTCTATAAGATATTGCTTCAAATAATAAGGGGTAAGTAGTGGAAAATATATTTAATTTTGTCATCAATATACAATTTATATTTACTTATTATTTATTAAACAAAAATATTATTTTTCTCTCAAAATGATCTGGCGTTAATATAATATACATATATAGATTTCGTAAGTAATTTTTTTTATCTGATTGTGTGTACCTATAAATACTAATATCTTATTATATATTATTCAATAATGTTGATTGTTGAAAAATAAGCAACTCTTAAGTTAGAAATTCTAGAAAAATAAATTAAAACCATAGTGACAATCATACGGTTTTTTATGATTTCACGTTGGATTTTAAATTTATTCGATGTAATATATTGTATTATTGATATAGTGATATCTATTCATACAATTAATTAATTGTTACATTTTATTTTAAATGAATATAATATTTTTTTTCTTGTTAAAATCTAAATTTTTTATTTTAAATTTCCAACGGCTGTATTAAATAGACATGTTGTAAACATGACTATTGTGTTATTAAGTAAAACATTACTAGATATCTTGTGTATTGTGCAATGTTTAGTTGTGTAATCTAAATCAAAATATATTATACCCTAATTTCAAATATATTTACGTCAATTATTATTAACCTGCTTAAAATATTTATAATGATATATAATAATAGTGTTACTTAATTAGGTTCTTTGAATCAATGTACGATAAGCAGGTACAAAGTTTTGGTAATGAAATATAATTTATTTTATAAAATCACCATATTATTTAATTAAAAACTTGTATTGACTTATTATTTACTGTAATTTTATCATAGACAATTATACCAGTTTATCACATTTATTATTTATCAAAATATCTTAAAACAATATCTGAGACTTGAAATTGCAATTGAATATTTATATAGTTACACTTTACAAACTTTATAAGCTTTATAACTTTGAAAAACATTTTGTAAGTTTGAGAATATTTTTTTTAATTAGAAAAATTCTAAAACTACCCATAAGTACACCGAACTTAGAGAAATAATAAATCCAATATCCATTTTAATATTTTATACTTATATACCTATAAAAATAATTGCAGAACAAAGCTATAGGTAATTACTTAGTACATTGCTAAGTAATTTTTGATAATTTGTAATAAAACCTCTAATTAGTAATATTAGCTTAGTAATACACATATTATGGGTACACATAAATATATAATGAGTATATATAATCTAATTGATTTTTGGTCTTACAAGATACATTAAATTAAAAAAAATTAATTTTGGTTTTTTAGATTCTGAGTGGTGCAATAATGAATATATTGATTTTACAATGATATTTGTTTGTTTTTTTCCTTCTGTCATAAACATATCAACATATGGGGATACTAAAAATACTTCAATTTTCGAAATCAACATATTTTTGATAGGAAAGTAAATCTGGTTGGTGGATTCGGGAGGTCACATTTAAAATTCACAGCAGTTTCCAAGAGCGCCGGGAAAAACAAAAAAAAATTCAGGAAAAATGGGAAATTTTTGAGCAAAATTAATTTTGTTTTTGGGTGACTATAATATTTAAAATTGTAAATACTTTAGATTTTCACTGAATGTTTATTTGACCATTTACCATACATAATACAATTTTAAAAGTATTTAGAATGTATTTGAGCTATTTATAGTCTTTTTGGTTTTTTTAAAAGTTTTTTTTCTTAGTTATTGTCAATAAACAATTTTTCAGTTGAACAAATAACTTAAAAATGTAATACAAATTACACCTAAGTTTATAATTGTGTAATTAAAAAAAAAATTGAGCTTAAATCAACAGCACGTTTTTATGGTTCTCTGTAGCTAGAAATTTGTCAAAATCCCGAATATTTAAAGATTATTTTTCAGTTATAAATTCAAAAAAATTATTATTTTCATACTTAACATTAGACAATTTAATAGAAGATTAAGTTTTCCTACATTCAAAAAAAAGAAATTTATCGGAGAGTCACGTTCATTTTTTGCGAGCGTTTAAATTATAAATTTGTTCGATATTGGATGATATTCACATGTTAATTAACAAATTTCCATCAATCGATTTTTGATATTTTGTTGTAATTAATAATTATACTGTTAAAATTTTTACCAATTAATGTTTAATTGTATATATTAGATTTGTTATATTTTGCTAACATTACCGAAAAAAATTGACTCTTTTTAAGTAATTGTTATGGCCTATGAACAATTTCCCAATTTTGTACCTAATACCACCTATACCTAATACAAACAAGTCATTGGTTCCTAAAAAAATAAAAATTTAGTTTTTAAATCTATTTTAATATTTAATTTTTTTGCTTAACTTTTTACTATTATATCTTTTATTTATCGTGTTGAAAATAATATCAAAACTTCACGTATTATAATATTTCATAAATCAATGATGGTGGAAGGAATTCGACAGATATTTATTGTTACCTTAGAAAAATAAACTATTTTTGATTTGTATAATGCACCGATAAGAACTATTCTTTTAAGAATCTACAATCTGTATGTTACTGTCACTCCATTACGTTTGTTTATATCCTGCCGGAGGATATCTATAACTTGGAGGTGTTTTCAACTTCTAAAGATGTAAAAGTGTTTACCGGTCCTTAGGGATATGGCAGTTTATTCTACATGCAGAAGTAAAATAATGTAACATAAGGTAAACACAACAAAAAGCCTTTATACCATTATGGCTTACTATCAGCTACTTTTATTGAAAATAAAAGCAGACAACAAAGGCACTATTTAACATTCAAATCTCCAGGTGTAAATTTTAAAAATGTTTATCTATGTTTCGTGTTATACAGTTTATTATATTCTTCTAAAAAGTTTACAGTAAATGCATAATAATGTAATTTATTTTTAAAAAAAATCTTGTATTTTATACTATTTGGTTTGCTTCGATGGCAATTAAGACTTTGGAAATCATAAGAAAACAATAGAAGATACCGTTGTAAAATCATTTATTTATATCTAAAAGTATGTTTTCTTAAAAAAAATAAAACTTACTTTACGTCGAATGGAATGTTGATACTATACGATATCTTGATTTTTTTTGAACACTTATTACGCAAGAATTACTGTAGCATTTTTCATTCTTCCTTACTTTTTTTATGTAAGCCAAAAGTTGCTGATGTTGGGACCGATACATTTTAGTTTTCGTGTAATATTATACAGAGACTATCTTGAAGTTTGTTATCTTTGGGACCTTTCGACTAGAAGGAAAGTAGTGGGGAAAAGTTAAAAAGTTAATATAACAGATGTTCTTGTTTGAGACCCAAGCACTACGTTATTTATAAAGATGGCAACATTTTTATATAGAAGATTAATGTTGGTTGAAAAAAATAAAGGAAAACGACCAATATTATGAACCCGAGAATAAGATAAATGTGAGAAAACCGGACACCTGGTAGACGACTCGTTGGTATAGCATTTGCCCCGGGTGTTTTACTGTTTTATTCGACTTCCGAAAACCAAACGTGGTCCATTGAAATTTAAACATTAACCCTTCAGAAAAGTAAATATATATGTGTTTTTCTCAATATCTAAGTAGATGATAAAATATATGGTCGTACTGAATGGACAATTCTAAGTTGTTTGTACATTTATTGTATAGTATTATAATCTACATGCATTACACTATAATATAGGCTAGTTCTTATATACCTTGATTAAAATATATATTAAATAAACGATATATTATTTTATATAATATTTTTGTTATACATAATTCTTGTTTATTGATTATACATGAAGGTATGTCAAATAGTTATAAATTTTTACTAATTAGACCTTAATCAACACCGAAATGGAATGTATTTCTTCATAAGTTTGAAGAGCTTTTAACATTAATTTAAGCAAACAATATGTATAATGCGTACACATATAGGCTGGCGCCTCAGGTGGTTTTCAATGGAAATCCTGTACCTCACCGAAATAATTTGCTTTCTATTCAGAAATCATTAATTAACTCAAAACATGTTTGTGTAATGTAGTACAATGTAAAGGTATGGGTTTTATCATATTATCGGGGTCAACCAATCGGTGATTCTCTTCCTGGACCGATGGTGAACTGGAAATTCATAAAGATGAGGATTTACCGGGATATTCCTATTCATGTTGCATGGTCAGAAATCTAGGCCAGTATCGGTATAATAGTATATATATAGTACGTATAGTCATTGTTGAATTGCCGCTGTAATGGATTTCATAGTGCCCCGGGATTTTTATCTACTCGTTTTTCGTTGGCGGAGAAAAGATGGAAGGTATAATAATAAAGACCTAAAAAAAGTTTCCAATAATATTACAGTACATTTTTATGTTACGACGCAGATACATAGAAAACATTTTTCTCTTCCTCTGTAGTTCTTCGTCGATAAGTATAACTATTATTAACAGTTTACCCCCCGAAGGTAATATTATTATTATTATTATAGCTACGTGAGTTAGTTTTATTATACAATGTGATCTTAACGAAAGTGAAACAAAGCGTTGTACTTGTGACGTACTGAACTTTAAACAAGTAATTGCATAAATGAATAGATTACCTTCATACCTATATATATCTACTAAAGAGCATATTTTATTTATACAGCTATAAATCATAATTATTATTACTAGGTATACAGATCATATGTTGACAAAAAAATATATATAAATATAAATCAATAAATAAAACATATAATACATTGATGTAATTATAATTATTTTTTCGTTTACTTATAAAGTCATCTTATAAAAAGAAGCTGATTAAGTATAATTATAGTTACCTATAAATATGTTCCATAATATTATTGTCTTTAAGTACATAATGTATACACGTGTTCTCCATTTATATACATGGTTGTTGATTTATTTTTTCTTAACTTAAGAATATTTATTATAATTACATGTATATTCCTTACTCCTTTTAACTAGGTGAATACTTATAAGTTAAATTACAAATATAGTAGAAGTTAACTATCAATTACCTACTAAATATATAGTAGATATACAATATATTATATAAATATATAATAGCAACATAATTCAAATTTACCAAAACAATAGAAAACTATTTTAAAATTTACTGCCGAGTGTAATATAATAACTGTACTGTTGTAGAACCCGGGGTGAAATCTTTAAGGGGATTCGATACCGTGATTTTCTGTTTTTGTCTAACACATGCGTGACATAGTATTTGAGACGTGTTTTTTGCTAAACATTCCAATTGATCTATTGAAGCGATAAGAATTCTGAAAACAGATTTGAATTTGTCGTCAAGTCTACTTTAAATCGATTTTCCCACATGTTTGATATTATGCCCGAAATTCCTATATATCATATTAAAAAAAGAGTATTTCAAAATTGTCGTTTTTTAATTTTTGGAGAAGTTAAAATCAAAAAATCAAAAATGTGAGAGAGTCGATTTCAAGTATATTTTACGACAAATTCAAAGCTGTTTTTAGAATTCTTATCCGTTCATTAGATCAATTGGTATGATTGGCAAAGAACCAGTCTAAAATCCTATGTCGTGTGTGTGTTAGACAAAAACAGAAAATCTGCACCGGTATCGAATTCCCTTAAGAGTACTCTGAAATAGAATATTACATCTTATCGTGTCAATATAATTTAGTTTCATAGCGTGCTTCAAATGCCGACTACTGAGGACGACGGATATAATATGTACCTAGGTATAGACGTACTATAGAGTTTGTGAATTAGTGATATGGCTGCAGTGTAATATTGGAATATTCTCAACACAATTTTATGTAGCATATTATATATTTCAATTACTGGGTTCGGTAATATTCAATTTTCAACCAGGATGCCAACGATTTATGTGCCTGCGTTTCCATATTCCATTATACTAAATGAACGGGACATTACTCGTTTTACTGGTTGATGGGGGAAATAATGTGTATAATATATATAATATAGTGAATATAAATAATATATATATATATTATGAACGTATTGCCATTCAATCATAGTAGTGCAGGCAGGGAATGTAAAATGTAATTTGAAACTACATCATTGGTTATATTATATTTATTGAAATATTAAATAAAATACAAATTTAAACATATATTTATCCCATATTTTATGCTTGTATAAAATATTTATACATTTTCGTGCCAACTGGTCATTTATGGCGCAAAAAAAAAAAATATGAGCACTTTATGTTTGATACAATATAAAATTATATTTATTTACTAAACATCTGAAAAATAATTATAAAATATGAGATTTTATATTTTTTAAGATTTGTGAGAGATGTTTGATGCAATATTAAATTATAATTATTTACTAAACATCTGAAAATAATTATAAAATATAAGATTTTATATTTTTTATGACTTACCGCTGAATATTATAATCCAGACTTTAAATAGGAAGTGTTACGATCTGGCTCCAAAGTGTCTTGGCTTGCCTGCCCTTAAAATCATACCAACTTCAAACCGCCTTACCATCAATCTACCCGACGAGTTATTTCAAGTGACTGTCTTGTAATATATTATCGTCCTATCAAAATAGTGGTGGTTGTGTGACTGTGCTAGGTAGAATTTCGAGAGCCTTATGTATTTTGCACCATAAACAGTCAAAAAAAAAAAAAGAAAAAGTGATTTGCGTAATCTATTCTACTACAAAAATCAAAAATTATTATTTAGAAGTCTGCCTTTTTGTTAACCCTAAAGTCCGTATTTTCTTATAGTACGTGAGACCTGTCTAAATAGTTTTATTACCTAATATATTTAACAATGAGTGGTAAGCTCTAGTTTCTATAGTATATTATGTTTGATATGTATTGCAAATGGCCAAATTATTGTTATTTGGTATCATAATAGCTTCCTTTCTCTACTGATTATTATTTCGTACACTTATTCCGTAACATACGAGTATCAGTATATAGCATGAACACTATATAAGTTTACGACATAGTACAAAGTATCAAAAATATCATAACGAAACGTTAGGTTAAACATTGGTTATTTGTGAAAAGTTAAGAATTTATTATTTTATTTATATTGAGATTGGAAGAATATTATCAGCTCCTTCGATTCATATACGATAGGTTTGTAAGGTTTCGTATAAGAATATTTGATACTAAATAATGAATTTAGAAAATTTATCAAGAAGAAGGTTTAAAGAGCTTTAGTAGTCGTTTAGTTGTTATGTACCTAACCAAAGGTAGTTTTTTGTCCAGGGTTTATAATAAATGTTATAACTTATAATATTATATCTATTTTGAACTACTAGTCAAAGAGATTTAATCATTAAAAGTTTAGACGAATGAAGTAGTGGACAAGCATTTTACGTTGTACCCCTGTGCCACTCCACCCATATAAACTTTAAATATCTGGATGTAACTAGATAACTACTGTTTGAAATGTCAATAGGTTATTAATTATTCGTATAGTAATAAAATTGCCAGTATAGTTATAATATTTACGTTTTGTTTCTACATTTTAATATTATAACACACATGCTTTTTTTATTCTATATTGCCCAACAAATTATTTCAAAAAACGAGCCCATTAACAGTATGATGAAATTAGCCTACGAAGATCCGTAATTTCTTCCATAGAATAACGATACTACATTATTATCATTTTATTTTGTTTTATTATCTATTACACATGTATCAATGTTCCACAATTTCAATTAGTATTACTATTTTGTCAACACTACACTATAATATTGTAACCTGGACTTCCGCCCGTTTATCTTTATTAATAAAAGTGATATTTAATAAATAAAAAATAAATAAAAATATAGATAGTTTTATTAACATTAGGTATAAAAACAAAGGTCCACAAAGATTTCTTTTAAAATGCGATAATTTATGATTATTTATTCAATTTTTTTATTACATCACGTGTCCAATACTTAACAAAAATTATTATCGGTATCTTAAAGTCACATATCTGAGTCAAATGTTTAATAACTAGTATTTACAATGAAACAATTCAAATTAAATGTATGATATTTATATAAAAAATTATTTAGGTAGTAAAATTTTTAAAGGAAAATAATTGAGACATGTACGAGTATAAAAATTAAAAATGCAATAAATGATTTGAAAATGAATACCTATATATTTCATCATTCATCAATTTCAACAAAAAAAACAATGGTCACCTAAAAAATTATAAGACATTTTCCTGATTCAGTGCTATTGCAGGTTGATGGTGGCCACAGAGTGAATGAATCACAAAGCGATTTTACGGGGGATTTTGGAAAAAAATGGCATGAAATCGTTGTGAATATGACAAACGCTTGTCGTTTAGAATAAATCGTTCAGTAGCTATGAACACACAGAGACGGAGTGTGGTGGCAAGGCGTAAATGTGATGGGGTATGGTGGTGGTGGCGAGGTCGTCGAAAGAGAGAAAATGCAAATTCCATAGTCCTTGCTCAAAACTAACAATGATGAACGATGTAGGAATTAGAGCGGTACATTAAACTCATTTGAATACACGAACGGACCTCAACACGGCCAACCATTTATTATACAAACCATTTTCAGACTATTTTTATATTGCTCAGATATACCGCGTTAAAAAAATGTGTGTAGAAGAGAGAGAAACAGGGAAAATGACGGGGAAAATCCGTTTAAAGGAACATTTTTCAATTTCTTTCCATCCCTTATTACGTCTGTTGACGGTTTATTTACTTTTCTCTTTAACCTAATAGTTTTTTTTTATCCAGCTAATATTATTCTCACACATAATGACTATAGATGTTGTAGACATTTTATGTAACGAGTGTCATCCCATAAATATTACTCTACATAATTATATAATTGACTGCCTGTCAACAACCAAGATGCAATTATTTAATATTTTTTAGATCAGTCTCTCTTTTATAACTAAACAGCATAGATAAAGTTTGTTTAGTGATATATTTTTCATATGATATACTATGAGGTTGTATTGTATTTTATAAACAAAGGTAGATAAGAGAAAATAATTAACTCAAGTTAAGTTAGGTTAAGAGATAACACAAGATTGATAAGTTAGAAGTTAACAGTTCACAAATCATACATTTAAATTTTAAAAATTCGATACTTAAGTTAAAAGCTTATGTATAAAATAATAATTAGGTACTTAACTCTTTACTTAATCTAATTTTTTAATTATCTATAGTGTGTGGACCACATAAATAGTAACTGCGTTCTTTCTATTTTATAATTTCTTAAACTATAATAAACAATTTTATTGAAGTTTTATCATAATGTACAGTGTATATACCTTAACATGATTATTAAGTATTTAAACTATATACATCTCAACTAATAATTTAACAAAATAATGTTAATTGTTTATATCAAATAGCAATTTAAAGTCATATAATATATATGCCTATCTAATATTCTAATCTACTAAAAAGTAAAATGTAACTATATGTACAAAATTATTTTATCAAGGAAAACAACAGAAATGTTTGTGTTATCATAGAATTGGATTTTATTTATTTTTATATTGATATTTCGTATAAATACATAAACACAAACATTTTCAATTTTTTTTTAACTTGATGAATTATTTTTAAATCAACTGAGTAATTTTTTTCAACTATCAATTAACAAGTAAAGTTCATACGTTGACTTATATAATTTACCTACTCATATTATACTACCTACATTCCATCAACTTTTTCAATGCAGACTAGTAAGTACCAATTAAAACAATTTACTGTAGCAAATTTTTTTGAAATCTAATAAGGATCTATTTATTACTGATTAGATACTTATTTATGCTATAACGTTTTTCAAATATTGAAATATGAACTGTGAGATAATATTCTATACACATTAAATCATAAATATAAAATAATTCATAGTTCCAAATATTTTTCTTAAATATAAATACGATTATAGAGATAACCTAAACATGTTTTTTTAAATATTAAATATACAATTTATATAAATAGTATATGGTATATCTATATAAATATAAATGAATGTGTGTGTATGTGTGTGTGTGTGTCCATATTACCATGGCAACCATTTATATATTATTTTGAGATTTCCGTCCGTGTGTGTCTCCATATTACCATGGCAACCAATTGTATATTATTTTAAGATTTCCGATGGAATGTTTTGTTTTTAAATGGTTGCCATGGGTTTTGAAGCTATTATAATAATAATTATTGGTTGCCGGGAATCGATCAGCTAATAATACATAAATTTAAAAATCAATAGTATAATTTAACTTGTTCTATATGACAATAGATGTTCATTATTTTAAAATTTAGAGCTATTTGATGATTTATTTTATTTAAGTTTCTATAGACATATAGAAAACTTCTAAAATTTTTATTTCTAATTAATATAACATAATAGGTAACGTTATAATTTATATTATATTACATACCGAATTTCAGTTATTATACTTGAACAATTTTTATTTTTATTTATTTTTACAATACCAAATTTAAATTTTTTTATTTTATCATAAACATGTTATCACTAAATATTAGTTTGATGCGATAACCAAGCTTAAAGAAAAATGTATTAGGAATATTTTTAAATATTAATAATACGTATATTAGATTTCATCTTAATAATTTTAATAACTTTACACCACAATAAAAACGCTTTCATAGATTTAAATATTATAATTTAAAATAATATTTATCAGTCTAAAATTTTGGTTTAAGATGTAAGAATATGTAAATAGGACAAATAGCTAGTTAGTGACGTCTTGTAATGTTCGACCGCTGTTTTTATATTTATATTGTTTAAAAATCATTATTGATGCTTTTGGAATATTATAAAGTATAAACAGTGTCGAATTACCTATGAAGTTAAAAAAATATATATCTAAGAATTAAGCGTCAATTAGTTTTAGTGAAAAAATAAAATAATCAGTTAAACAAATTGGGAAAGCTCACTCTGTGGGTGTGCTGAATTCCATGTTTCGAAACGTACCACCAAACAAGGTAACTTGGGTAACTTGAGTAGGTACCAACAAATAATCTGACATTATAAATTATCAGATCACACATTCACACATTTAATATTTATAATTTTCATCACGACGATCGTCATCTTGATGTTAAGACGTGGTCATATTGTAATTGTAGGTAGATACTATTTTATATTTAAATTATATAGTATTATAAAACTATGTAAAAGTATGGTTTTCACATGACATGCTATTTGCCATTCGATGAATGCAAATGTGAGATTCAACAAAAGATATAACAACATATCATGGTTAATAAAAAATGTATTTAATGATGTATGTAAGATTGGTTGTTTTTGTGAAATTGAGAGGGAAAATTTTGTTTATACTAACTTGCGATATTGTCTCAAGTTAGACTTAGTTTCCCATGTAAGTTTTATATTATTTAATTTAACTCGTTCACTCTTTTTTCTCTGTTTTCTCTCATTATAATTATAGTTCGAAATGGGAAAGTATAAAAAAAGTTGGTAGTAGACGTTAAGATTAATCAAATTTCAATTTTTTTTCTTTTTTGCAAATTCAAGCTTAAGACAAGAACAGAATTTTTGGATTTTACTGCTTTAATCATCCTTAGCATTTTATATATTACGCATTTAAATTATGGAATTTTCAGAAGTAATCTATTTGTCTATATTTTAGTACAACACTATAAATTATAGTTCTATACTGTACAATCTATAAATAATTTTGTAACCTTTATATTTTGGTAAGTACCTATTTCTTAAAATGTATACTAGTATGAATCGCTATTATAAATACTTATATTTAGTGTGAAAACTAAAACCAACATATATATAACAGATTGTTTATCGCTGTTATATTTCTTTATTAGATTTAATATTTTAATTTATGCCTTTAAATAAATAATATGAAAATGTGGCATTCAATAAATTATATATATATTTTATTAAGTATATTTCTAAGTATAAATTGAATATTTTTAACTTTGTAAATATTCAATATTGTATTTTTTAACTGTGTTTGGGTGTTTATAAATAATATGTTGCAACTAATTTGGTAATCATCAATATTAAATTAAATTGAAATTACAGATTTTTACGTTTGCCTGTCTTTTAAAAAAAATGTTTAAGACTAATACTTCTTTTTGAAGTTTTTCAAGTACTTACGATTTTTCATACCTGAAAGACTACGCAATCACCAGAATCGGGAAACTTTATGTATACAAAATGTTCTGTACTTATACCAGCTAGATTCATCGAAGCGTAATAAATAACGTATTTCTCCAACTGAAAAGTTTCTTCTTTTTTATTCAACTATATTACAAGGTATAGAATAGTTTTTTTCGTGGAAATATTGGTTTACGAGAAGAGTTTTTTGTTTTGAGTAATAATAAAGACTAAGTAAAATACAAAAAACTTTAAAAACTGTAGTTTGATTATTTATAAAAAACAATTGACAAATTATAATAGTTAAACGTATTTTAACAATTCAAATTAAATTATAAAAATACATTAAATTGCATATTGTTAAATAATATAAGAACCTGTGTTTCAGTTGTGGAACCTCATTCACTGTGAAACGTCCGATTAGCTTATGATTTTTTTTGAAGAGCAATCATTTTCAAGAAAATATAAAGTGCTAATTTCAAGGTAGTATATGATCTGAAATAAGTAGATGAGTAAAGCACTAACTGTAACAAATGTAGATAATTGTAAACTACAATTTTTGTAAATACCTACCTATGTAAAAGTTTGATTGTGTAGGTAGTCAAATGGCCTATAACACTGCGGACACTGCTTTAAGAAAAAAAAAAAAAAGCGAGACGCTCTATACATTATATTTTATCTTCTGAATTATTATTACTTGTTAGACTATTGCATTATCATTTGAAAAAATGTAAAAAGCAAATTATAATTATTTTTTTTTTTGAACAAGGCACATTTCGTTAAATTATATTCAAATAAATAAAATCACAAGTGATCCATTTTTTATGTTAAATGTATTTGTTTTAAAGTTTAATAGGTAATACTACTACAACAATATGCAATATCCAGGTTGGATACATTTTAATAACAGGATGGAATCATAAATGTCTACAATAAATATTCAACAATATTTATAATAAATTATAAACAAATAACTATAATCTAGATACTATAAGTCACTCAGAACTAAAAGTAAACAAAAGAGCAGATGAGACTTATTTTCCGCAACTAATACTGGACAATCATTGATTGAACAAACATCTTATATGAAGATGCACTACACTAATGAAATCATTAATGCTAAAGAAAAATATTTGTAATGAAGAAAATAACAAGTTGAATGAGAGTACAAATAGATGGCAAAACTCCAACATAAAACTAAAAGAATAAATTAGAGATGAAATGGTACCTACCTAAACTAAATAGATTATGCTCAGGTCACACCAAGATTACACACAGGTTCTTGATGGCTAAGAGGAAGAAGCACTTTAATGTTAATCATTAGAGAGTCACTTAATTTTACTTGCATTTAAGTAAAGCATGTCCGTGAAATTTTAAGTAATTTTGGTATCACGTGGCAAAAAATGAATTGTTAATTGTTGACATTTTTATTATAATTGCATTATATAAGTATGATGCCTCAACCCTATTAAATGATTAAGATAAAACATGTTTCTATTTAAAATGGCACATAGGTAGTGCATAATATTATATTATTTGAATAATATTAACATAATCTATTGAATGGAAAACAAAACGTTTTTCTGTAACATATTCCAGATAATGAAAACTATAAATAAAATGTTAACTTTTCCTTTTGGTTAGTTTTTATCTGTATCATTGTGAAAAAAACCCCTCAAGGTAAATAATTAAATAAATTCCGGTCATATAATTTTTAAGGTTTTATTTATATAAGAAAAGTAACAAATAAAAACGATACTTTTGGTTTTTCAAATACTTATACAGTTATACGCTGTATATTTGTAGTTAGTACACAGAATAAAATCTAATAATTTTAATACATTTTACACGTTACAATTACCTACGTAAATGTGTTATAGTTCATTGCAACAATTACCTAGATAACGTGTACTAATACAAACCATTCGTCATAAAAGTTTAATTTTCATACTGGTTAGTCTGTAAAATATTGTATGTATTTATTAACAGAATTTCATAAGAATAGTGTAGTCGAAGTTAATATAATTTTTTTCTTATGGATCGAAATAGGCACAACAATATTGTTACTATATTATTTTTTCTTTAAATTATAATAATATTATAAAATATATATGTTTTTTTTTTTTAAATATTTAAACGATTTGAGATTTTTTCAATTTAGTCCCAGCATCTAATTTTAAATACTCAGTACTTTAAATTTTTTTTTTCTTTTTTTTTGGTGTTTGGTACTTATGCAATAAATTAAGATCATAATGTTGTTTACAGTATACCTATATCGAGAATATTCACGATTTATGTTTCTTTTGAGTGGTTAGCATTTTTATTGGTGAGTAATAATTGTATTCAATAAAGGTGTTGGATTAGTTTTTTCGGTGACATTATTTTTATTACCTATGTGTTCTCCCAATAATCATTCTATATCTAATTTAATATTTCCTTATTGTTAACGTTTATCTCAAGTCTCAAATGCTATGGTAATATTATATAATATCCATGTTATGTAGGTGATAGCTGCTGGGATGCTATTGGAAGCTGATAAAGTCTCACTTGTGATAGGTATTTAAATACACGTGGAGAACTATCAGTGGTCAAACACATACTGGTGGTACTGTAATAATGTACTAGAACTGTAGTAGTAGAAGTCAGTTGTAGACTGCAGTAATGTGAATCACTACTCACTCGTCACATATAATGTAAATATCAAATAAATATTTTTTTGAAATATAGCTAATTTAAATAAGTTGCTTATTCGAATAGTTTATTCTAAATTTGATTACTAATTCAACATCTTAAGCATTATTTACAAATCATATTATGTAGGTACATACCTCTTGAGTCTTAACTGACCATATTATAATGTAATTTATAATCATGTGATATGTGTACCTTCCTATTTGTGAACAGTGTATTGTGTAATCCATTTGTAAATAAATAACTATACAATTCAATCTCAATATTCACTAACACTGAACGTATATTTAAATTTCAATAAATGTCTTACGATAATATAATATAGGTGGCTCGTTTAATATAGTTTAATCCTAAACCTAACCACATATAACATATAAATACATATTAACACTTATATCTGTATTTTTAAGAAATATTCTTATTCAATTGTATTCATCGAGATATTTATTACGTACCATATTAAACTATTTATATCTTAACGAACGAAAATTAAAGTATTAAAGATTTTTTTTTTTAATAAATTAACCATGTTATTTGATATTAAATGGCCTCTGTCTGAGTTTAAATGTGAAACTATATGGAATAACGTGTACATTTACCGTTCAACAAATAATATTTATTATTTCTGATTTCTGATTTCTTTTAATATAATTATTAACTATCTAAATCTACTCGTTAGCCACCATAATACTTCTTATGCAATTTCAATATATTAGCGTGTACAGTTGGTATTCCAACAGTTTTATACCAATTTGTTTTCAGTAAACACATTTAATAGGCGGGAGTTACTGCAATTCTTGGTAGCAAGGCAGAATACGAGTATTTATTGTTGCAATAGAAATGACGTATCAACTATGTGAAAATATTTTTAGAAATATTGGGTTAATGTTATAGTAAGTCAAAATTTAAATATGGTATATTATACTGCCCTGCTACCAAGAA
>NC_042495.1:72372187-72415992 GCF_005508785.2 Acyrthosiphon pisum | reverse complement strand
AAATATAAAGTTTATAGAGTTAATAATCTTTTCCCAGTAAAAAAAGCTTATTAATTATATTTATGAAATTAATTAATTACCCAAGCACAATAAATATAAATACTAAAATATCATAATTATACCTAATAAAAGTATATTATAAATTGATTTGTAAATTTATTAGATACAAATACTAATTAGTAATAAAACATTTTAAAACATAATTTCTTTATTTTCTGATTTATGTAAATAATAATAATGTTAACATTAATAACAACAAAAGTAGTGATTAGATAGTGACTTGTATCAAGATATAAAGGTAGATTAATAAAATATCGTTATAACATAGGTTAGTGGAGTTACGGCAAAGAAGCCATTTGAACACACAATATTACTAAGGCAATATACAGTAAGAGCATGTAAAACTTCTAGAAATCCGATTCTTAAGAAATAATGCAGTAAATCCATGGACTTTGTTCTTAGTATATGGCTTTACTGCACTTTTGCTTAGTATTTTACCTGAATTCCAGAATTTCTTTGAAACAATAATCGATTTTCAAGGAGTTTATAGTGGTTTTTACTGCATTTTACTTTAGTAAAAAAAGACGCGGGATAGTTCAATTAATAAGAATATTATATAACCTCACTTTTCACAATTTTGGAGTTACTGCAATTCTTGGTAGCAGGGCAGTATAATAATAATTTTGTGTACATTGTACATGAAAATATGAAGAAAGAATATAATCTAAACGTTTTCAAAGCTGTTTGTCAAGTGTATATTTCGCAAAATATTAAAAACATTTCATATATTTTGAAGTTGCTTATGATGTTTACAAACATTATGCACGTAGACCAATAACTACATATTTACTTTCAAAAGTTTGAATTTATGCTATAAAAAATTAACTAAAAAGAATTTACTTTACCTACTTCAAAAATGATATACCTAATATTGTATTTTTAAATAAATACTCTAGCATAAAATATATTATATTTGTTGTTTTTTAATGTATAAAATAAATTCAAGCCGAATAAAAATTAATTTATGTTTGATGCTCATATGAAAGGCTCATTTTAATAATAACAACCAAGTCTTATGGATTTTTGTCATCCTAATATAACATTTAAAATTATTACATTTTCGATTAAGGGTGTTGCACTGTTGCGTAGTATCATGCAAATATTAATACAATTGTCAATTAAACAAAGAATCGTACTTTTTAAAATAAAAATCTATAAAAAATATTTAATAATAAAACATTTAATGGTACCTCCCAGACAGAAATGTTTTGTTTAATAATATTATTATAACATTATAATCACAAATAATATTACTCATTAGTACCTATAACGTTATTATAATACTATTATAATATTATTGTTACAAAATGCTGTCTGGGAGCTATTGTATGAAAAATTAAAAAAATTAGATTTATTATAATGAAATTACCAACGTAATGTAACTAGTGCTAATTATTGGAAACAAATTATTAGAATTATTTTTTTCTGTTTGACTGGATTATTAAAAATCATTAATGTTATTTTGATTAATAATCAATTAAAATAGATGGGTAAAATGTATAAAACAATTGTCAGGATTAGCGTTTTGTTAATTTTATGATAAGTACTTAACCTGTGAATAATACCCTATTATACCCTATTAATTCCGAGTAAAAAACATTCGTATACGATTAGGTGTACCTATTAAATTTTCTATAACAATACAATATATCTACCTATAGCCATATTATTAAACATTTTAAACTTATATAAATAATACTACAATAATACTAAACGTAACTATTTTGATATATCGTGATCATAAACGAGATGTCACAAGTCACTGCTATCACTTATAATTACATTATGAAATCGCGATAGGTACCTTGAATCAGTAGCGTATACTAGTGTAATTAAATTTAAATTATTCGGGTGATGGAAGCCACTAACAATGGTCATGATAGATGACAGAACAATGTATGATAGATAAATATTGCTGTACAAAAGATGTCTGTTTATATTACCTATATTATGATTGTTATTAATGTATTAGTAAACAACAAAATATTGATTAGTGGCAAGCAGTTGAACGGGATAAGATTTTGATTATGGTTCTATAATGTAGACGAGCATCGATGATAAATCGAATGAATATGTTAATAATATGGTTATTACCATAATATGTTTACTCAAATTAAAACCAATTATATGCATTAAAAATGTTTATATATCAACGCATAGGTACTATATTTAAAATTTTTATAATTTTGAATTTGAAACTTTTAAAATTACAGGTATTTACACAACATGAAAACAATATTTTGTTATTAATATATGTGATATAGTTCACAAATAGCTTCGCTAGTATACGTACCTGTAGGTTTATCTACCTTCCCTAGGGCTGACGCCGTTGTGTAAGTCCCGAGTACGACGGTTATGACTGCGGTCAACATCGCGTACTGACGCGCCATAGTCAGATGACCTTGAATCGGATGTTATACTGGGTTAGGCTGAGGGGTAAGCGAAAGTCCGGAAGACAAGTGTTGACACGCGTGTCACGGCTACGACCGTCGTCGTGTGGCTGACGCCTGTCCCCGAAACTGTCGCACTACCTGCATGACGACACTGCCTGTGGGCTCGTCAAAGCCCTCGTACGGTATACGTGAATTGACGGCGACGGTGTCTCACGACGGTACCTACGCAGGGTTGACGGCGGTGGTATGACGATCGTGTGTCTGGTCGTCTCTCCGGCGGTACGAATCGGCGTACCAGGCATGTGCGGACGGCACCGAAGTCATCGGAGAACTGGCACGTTGATTTCCCGACCGTGGACGGGAAAACGGATTACCCGGCACGCGCGTGCGCGCACGCATGCATGTCGGCGTGAGTTTCGAGTACGTCCGCACGCTAGGTGCTCCTACCCCGGCCTGCGCACCACCACCCCAGAGCCGATCACCGGAGTCGCCGCTACCACTGATAATAATTTAGTCAAGTGATCTGATGAACTGTTATTTCAGAAACTTTGAGTTTCGATTTCACCGTGCTTATTATAGCGACGTGGCATGTACAAATTGCCACGACCTAAGTCAATCGGCACATTATTATTATTATACTTCTATAAATAAATGATATTGAAATATAATAAAATTAGGTATAATAAATAATAATGTTTTTTTCCAATAATCTGTAGAGCTTGGCCTGACCTGCCACACTCATACTAAATCTTTTAGTGATCAAACGTGTTTTTATTAGGTACCTACCCAACATTTCCCCCGGTAGAAGACATAAGCGCCAAAATAAAATAAGAAAAAAAAAGTTGTATCGTCCTGATGATTGTTATCGTCAACACTCTGTAAGGGCGTCCCCGTGGGAGGACCATCTTATTTATTATTATGTCATAATATGTATTTTAGTATTTATACGCTCGATTATCCTCCACTAACCCTATCATCAATACAAGCTGTTATTGAACGACGGCGTGGATATATTGTGGTATGTCCGTCAGAATTGCATTGCCAGCCAAAGACGCACTTAACACTATCGTGATTTTTATCTGATAATAATGTAATATTCATAAATTCATAAGTATAAACTTTTATTTAAACTCCTTGTCTATATTAAATCAATAATCATATACTCCTTGTCAAGTAATTTTCAATCTCTTAAAGATTGAATATCCCACAAATTAAAAATTCTATTCCTTTCTTGATTTTAATTAAGTGTATATGGTAATTAAAATGAAAAAAGTTTGAATTTTGAAAACTTCAAGAATTCGTGTTAAATAGGGAAATAATAAAAATGTAACTCAGTAATTATGAGTAAATGGGTAATTTAGCTAGCTTTATTATAAAATATTAATGAATTAATGAGAGAGGTTTGATATCACACCCAAGCGGTATAACGATTTGAATTCATAAAAAAGTCAGGGTGACAGTCCCAAAATTTCAATTTTTTTTTTAACTTTTCTCCTAAACTATTTATTTTATTTTATTTCATATATATATATATATGAATACTGGGCCCCACTGAGATGACTCGTGTGGGGGCCCAGGAGTTCACAAATACAATTACTTATGAATTACAAGAACATACTTCGAAAAAAATTAAATTAAAAGATTAATACACTTATGAAGAATCTAAGATGTATACAATTTAAGTTAGTTTACAATAGTTCAACAAATGAAATAAGTACAATCATATTATTATAAATTTAATTCATAAGGAGAATCCAATAGCCCGTGTAGAATGTTTTTTTTATAATAAATTTACTGTGAGTTTGTTATATATAATGGTATTTTATTACATAGTTTGGTACCAATTATTTCAAAATGTCTGCTAGTAGTGGTTTTTTTTAGTTTTTTTTTATGAAAAAATGATTTTTAGCGTATTTTGTACAGACTCCATGCGTTATTGGTTGCAATAAAATATAAATTATGGATTTTTAAAAATATAGCAGATATTTTTAAATATATTTTTTTAACAGGAAGTACGTTTAGTTCAGTATATAATTTTTTTGTTGGGTAAATACGGTTCTTTTTGAGAAATAATCTAATAATTTGATTTTGACAGATCTGCAAGTGTTTTTTAGCATTTTCGAAAGCACCACCCCAGCCTATTATACTATATGAGATAATTGATTCCACTAACGCTAAATATAATTGATTGTAGTTTTGGTAAGTTTAGAACTTTATTTAAATTTCTTAATATAATATGCATTATTTTTTAAGCTTTTTTCTTAATTGTTAATTGTTATCTCATATTATTTCTGATTTCAATACCTAAGTATTTAAAATTTAAAATTTTATTTAATATCTATTCACAATAGCAATTATTGTCTAATTGTGTACAGAAGTCATTATGAATTTTATTTTTGTTTTAGTAGGTAATACATTATATATTAAGACATGAGGTACAACACTTGTTTTTTTCTAAATTTAGAAATAGATTATTTTTAGTTAACCATTGTTTTATCAATTTTAAGTCGAGTTTTATTATATTAAATATCTCATCCCATGAGTCACCTGAACAGGTGAGTCGTTAGCCACAATTGACTCGGCGAGTCAATTGTGTGCGTTTATACAAGAGTTTGGCCAAAATATTTTTTCTACTGATTGAACGGTATTACTGTGTAATATATGCAACGTAAAAGTTTCTGCTGAAAAACGGTTTTCTATACAAAAACATTTATCAAAAGACAAATATATACTTGGAGTAAAACGGTGTGAATTACAAAAAGAAGTAGGAGAAAAAAACTACACAAAGTTTTATTACAGACACACCAAACAGGTCAGAATATTTTTTAGATTTGACTCGTACATTACCTATTGTCTTGTAATAGTCCATTAAATAAGCTCGAAAATCCTGTTTTGTAAGTTTTTGGAAAAACAACATATATTATTAATACGTATACAGGTTGGTTTCCTTATTCTTGTATTCATGGACTCATGGTTAATATAATTTCACCGAAGGTCGTATCCAAGGTGGATAATATAATCCACCTTGGACATATTAACCTAACCTAACCTTGGATATATTATAGATGTGTAAACACTCGCTATCTTGTATCATTATGAATCATAATTTATGATAGTGGGCCGAAAACAGTACTCCCCTTGTAACTGCCACCGGGAGCGCTGACTACCTGATGAGGTCTCAACCATACTAAACTTTGTCTATATTATCTTATCTAGCATCAATCGATAGCAATTGAATCATATTATTAAAAAAACCAATGTAGGTACCTAACTATCTAGCGGTATCTAGCGTAATGCATCAGTAGCTAATGGTAATTTAGGTACTACAATGTGAAATTTATGACTTAAAATCAATCATAAAAAAAGTTGTCCCAAGCGTCTTAGCTATAGGGATCAAAATTTCCGAAAAAAAAGGTTTTCCGAAAAAACCCGTTTTTTCCGGTTTTTTCGGAAAAATTGGGAAAGTTTGGTTTCATTTAAAATTTCCGGAAAAAATGGTTTTGACGAAAAAAACTGGTTTTTTTTTCCTGAAAAATTTAAAAATGTAGTATAAAATGGTTTTTTTTCTAAAGAAGTAAAAAAGTAATGTATAGTGGAAATAATATAATAAACAATTATAGTTGACAATCATATTACATGTATATTATTTATACCTTACCTCACTTAAAGTCTGTAGTGGATAAATCTAGAGAATTATATACTTGATTTATAAATAATTATAATTTGTAATATTAACTACTGAAATAGGTACTAACTATTAAGTATTTACTATGTAGTTATTTCTTATTAGTTATTAATATTATTTAATTTTTACCAACTCACTAAGTTTAAAAATATAAAAATTATAAAATAGTTACTGTAATATAATTTATAAGCCTATCAGCCAGTAACTATAATACCTTATTAGTAATTATTACAAAATATATAAATTGAGATTAAGTCTCCATTTTTTAACATTTAAAAATACAGGTGATTTATTTTCAGGGAAATACACTCTCTCACATAAATAAAAATTTGATATGTATCTACGTTATTTTTAGAACAAATATTGAAATATCCGTATATTTTTAATAGTTTAGTTTTAAATTTGAATACAATAATACATTGTTAACCGTATTGGCAAAATGGCAAATGTAAAACGACAATATGACAGGTTTCCTTATCTATTTTTAAAATTTTTTTTTTTACATAGATTATTTTAATTTTTAAGCATATATACAAATTTTTATTTTTCCACAAATTCGGTTTTTTCGGAAATGTATTATTTTAATATTCTCTAATTTTTCCACGTTTTCCGAGGCTCTGGGAAAAAAATGGTTTTTTTCCAAAAATTTCCCGATTTTTTCCGGAAATTTTCCGGCATTTTGATCCTTATAGTCTTAGCCTCAAAACATATCTAGTATTAAAAAAAAAAATGTAGGCTCTAATATATTTTTACAATGGTAGTTGAAAAATATTAAAATTATATGCTTAATTTTTTTTTAACCATTTAAAGTGATAATTTTGAGAAAAATTTTTTTTTGTAGTTATTTTAAGTTAAAATTTGGACGAAATTACATATTAAATAACCAAGAATAACGAGTTTATTTATTTTTTTGTAATTGTATACAATTAATTTAACTTACCGGCTACCGTATTAATAATAAGTAATAACAATATAAATATAATATAAAATATCCTAGACTGACAAACCGTCTCCGCTCAGAATCATTTTTCGTATACGATGATACTATATCGGTGAAATCAAATTTAATACCATGAATTCAGGGCCCAACTTGTAACCTACTGTACATCAGAGCGCCATCTACTTATCCGCTTTTTAGTTAATATTATTTTGATTTATTATTGCAATACATATAATATTATTCGTAGGGACTATACTTTATACCATAATAGAGTTTATTATTATTTACTATACAAATTAAATTTATAAAATATTTAGATTAATGCATTTTAAGCTATTTATGCCATGCACCTTTTCAGACCGTTCTAAGGTACATCGATATTGACTTCTATAAAAGTTGATAATAACTCGTCATTTTAGATGAATTATTAATATAATAATTTCTATTATTATTAATATAATATAATATTATATTATTTATATAATATAATATAATATTATTTATATTATGCAATTGGGTTTTGAAAAAAATACAGTAGAGCAATTAATGGTATATTTTAGGTTACGTCCACACACAAAAACTAGATCCCTACATGTTAAGGTATAGCGTGCCAAATAAGCTTGTGGTACCAGCAGTAGAATGCCCCGCGATTGGTGGTCCATTAATAAAGAATATCTTAATATCCCTAAATAAAATATAATTATTAAGTATATTATATTGTATTCTATTAAAGATTCATATTTTGACACAGGCACATATTGTGTAAAACAGTGTGATTGTATTAACTAAATACTTGAAATGGTTACCAACTTAATATCAATTATAATACAACTATAAAATACCTAATGATCACAGTGTTATCATTAAAACAACGTGTACCTACTCAAATAATTTTAAAATGAATAACTAGTAAAAATAATAATTTTAAACAATTAGTTTTAAAATGTAATGACATTATTGTTAATTGCTTAAAATATGTTTAAAACAAGGAATTTAATGTGGGCTTTCCTAACTTGTTATAATATTAATAATAATATAACAAGTTAGGAGGAAAGGCCGCAACCTGCGTGCTAGATTCCCGGTATATAAACATATTTAAAGCAATTAACTATAGTTTTACAACAATTTGTTTAACACCAATAAAAATCCATATAGATAGTAAGTGCGCATGTTGTACAATGAATACGCACGTCATCCAATATTATTCTACAATAAACAAATTACTATAATTTGATCATACTTAAATTTATATTGTGGAAATTGTGTGGAACGTTCAGAAATTGAATGTAAATATAATATTATGTTTTTCATTATGGAATAAACAATATACTTACTTCATATTTGAGATTATGTTGTTAGTTTGTTACCAATTAAAATGCTTTTAATTTTGAATTTAAACATAATGTATCTCATATTATTGTTTTCGATAAGCTGCAATAGATAATAAATAAAATCCTTATATCCTGAAATGTGTACCTATATGAATTAATAATTACTTATAATTTCTCAACAAATACAAGGCAATATATTTAGTGGGTTATGCTTCAATACAAACAAATGTATTTTTGATTAAAGCTTTTCGTAGGGTTTTAAATATAATATGGTTTATTAACCCATCGATGTGATGTTTCAATAGCAAAAGTAAAAATTTCTCAGTAGTTTTCAAAAGCGCCGTAAAAAACAAAAGAAAAATTGAGGAAAAATGGGAATTTGTACTCAAAATCTGTTTTCGAAAAAAATCGATTATGGTTTTTGGTGCAACTCTTAAAAAAATGACCGAATGTACATGACATTTTGACTCAATGTTAATATTTTCATTTTCTATACACGATAAAATTTTGAAAATATTTCGTCTCTTTTTGAGCTGTTTACGGACATTGTCAGTTTTCAATTGTTTTAGTTTTCTTTTCTATAAATATCAATAAAATTTTATTTGTTGGGTAAAAAATCGTGAAATGTAATGCAAGGCTCCTGATATATTGTTACAATAGTAGTTGAAAATTATTAAAAATACATAAGCACAATTTTTTTTATAAGCATTTAAAGTTCAAATTTTGACAACATTTATTACATTTAAAATTAATTAATTATTTTGTTGTTGAAAATTTAAAACAAGATTCCACGTAAATAGGTTATATATAAATTACTTTATTTACCTTAATATCTTAAATGTACTTAGTAATATCATAGGCTGACCGACCGTTTTCGCACAGAATCGTTTTTCTTATACAATTAGAATATATTTTTGAATTCAAATTGAACACCATCCATTACAGTGACCCACTTATAACCTACTGTACAGCAGAGTGACGTTCACTTACCCACCTTTTTTTTAAATTTTATTTCCTATGGTTAGATATATGATTTTTTTAATGATTATAAAAATAGTCCAAATAATCCTTAAGGTGAACTTAAGTTATTTTAGGATTTTAGGGTTTTATATTTTATTATATTAAGATAACCTACGTAAGTTAAAAAAATTAATTCCTAAATTTAAGTTATTTGAACATAAAAACTTTGAAAATTAATTAAAGTACACCTATGTATTAATTTTAATAACTTTCCCCATAATTCTCTCGGGTAAAACTCTAGGTGCAGGAGTGCAGGACTCGACTTAGTATTCAGATAAACTCCAAAAGTAGTAGATAATTAACGTCGAAAACGGTACAGGTAATCAACAACAAAGTATTAAAAATTGTATTATTTTGAATTCCAAAATATTGAATTGAACTGATTTAAAGTTTCATAGCAGTGTCAATAAAAAAGTAGATAAAGAGTTTCTGCACAAATGATAAACTCGAGCACATAATAACACAAACGTGAATGGTTCATCAAGTACATATTTTCGATTTTGATATTTTATTTGTAAAATTAATCAGATTTAAAAATAAGAAATAATGTTAACTTATAATATTTTAATTATTAAATTTAAGAATTGTATAAAATCTTGTTAGTTTGAGTGAATAAACATTTTAGGTATAATTTTTATCTAATATATTATATAAAAATGAATGTTTGTCTGTCTGTGTGTGTGTCCTTTATGCATTCTTAAACGGCTGGACCGATATTGATGACATTTTGTACAGAGATAGATTAGATCTCTGGGCAGAAGATAGGCTTATTTTAAAAGGGATAGGACCAACCTCGGGAGGGGCTCAAACAGGGATTTTGAGATTTCCAATGGAAATTTTTGTTTATAAATGGCTGCCATGGGTTTTAAAGCTATTATAATAATATTTATTGGTTGCTATTGATTTTAAATGGTTGCTTAGTATATTTTAACCGTTATATTATAAAACTAGCTTTTCCGCCGACGTTTCCAGGCCAAAGAATTGTATTTTTAATAAATATATTTGTACAAAATGTGTATATAATATTTCTTTTAATTATAATATTAATATAATATGTAACGAATTGCAACCATTTAGATTGACAAAATTTTTTTTTTCGTATGCTAAAAAAAATCATGTAGAGCTACCCTTTACCTATCTACAGCCTATAAGAGTTGAAAAATCAAACTTTATACACCCTCAAATTTTCAAATAATAATCTATTGGAATTACTTTTATTGAAAACGGTCCAGTCATTTTTTGAAGCTATTAACTTCAGATAAACTAACATCCGATTTTAGTTGTTTCTATAACCCAATTACGCCGGCCAAAATATTAAAAAATAAATTTAGATTATAAAAGTGTATCATGGGTTTAGTGTATCTACACCTAGGTAGGTACTCAGTTCACAGTTAAATTTGGGTAGCTTTGCAAACTAAATCAACCAAGGTCAACAATTTATTTGTGGTGGAATGCACTTGGTATAAATAAATATTCCTGATATATCCAAGAATAATTCGAAATGTTCACAAAATCGGTCAAGTAATTTTTGAAAACCTATATAATATCTACAAATATACATTTAACTCTCATATTTGTTTTAAGATATAATTTCTTTATTTGAAACTATAAGCGTGCAACAATGGCAAACATTTAAAATACTAATTTTTACTAATTATTTGTCATAGAACCAATAGCAACCATTTATAAACAAACATTTCTATTGTAAACCTCAAAATACCAGTTTGAGCACCTATCCGGGTTGAACCAACTGGGTCTAATTGTGAATATAAATCATTCAGGGACTCACTCAAAAACACACATAAACTTTCCTGTGGTTTGGGAGGAGTTCAATGGCATACAGACAAACATGTATTTTATATTATATAGACATAGATTGCTATTATTTTCGGCCACCCAATTAATTTCACCAAGAAAAATTTTTATACATTGAAATCTTCCCCGTGACTCGAACGATGCATTAGTGAAAACCGTATTAAAATAAGTAGAGTTCTTTTAGAAATATGCTCGTACATACAAAAAAAGGGCAGTGTAGAAACTATATTACGCATGTTATATATATATATATAAACCTTCCTCTTGAATCACTCTATCAATTAAAAAATACTGCGTTCAAATTCGTTGCGTAGTTTCAAAGATCTAAGCATATAGACAGATTTTGTTAAGATTTATTATTATTTTTTTTTAATTTGAATATTTTCTATTTGAGTGTGTCCACAGCAACCATTAATAAACAAAAATGTCTATCGTAAATATCAAAATTCCTGTTTGACCACCTCCTGGGGGTGTTTATCTTCTATATTATGCATGTTATATACATATAAACCTTCCTCTCGAATCATTCTATGAATTAAAAAACCACATCAAAATGCGTTGCATATTTTCAAAGATCTTAGCATACAGACAGAAAAAGGGGCTTTGTTTTATAATATGTTAAGATAAGATAAGAAGATAAAACATATTATTCATATAGAGTTGGCATTTTTAATGGGCAACCAAGTGCACCGGATCAGCTAGTATTTTATAAAAATAATGAACTTAACACTAACATAATCATATTATTGTGTGATTTACAATTAAAACATTTTCACTTAGAGTACCTACCTACTATGACATCTTCTATAGTTTATACCTATATAAAAATGCATGAATATATTATTTTATAACCAAATTAAATATATATTTATCTATTGTACAACGATTAACATATTTTAAAATCAGTTAAGACCGTATAATTAAATCATTATCAAAACATTTTTTTTTTTATAAGTTATCAATAATACCATCTCCGGTGTTTTCAGCAGCAAGTTTTACCTCGTTTGCTTCATCTCCCTAATTTTGTTAAAAATTTTAAGTTGTTTCTTCTACATCATCTGAAGCATCACTAACAGCATTTTCTATGGCGTTCACAACATCCTTTGAATCTTGATATGCAGTTTTGGCAGTTTCTCCAACATCATTAGCAGCTTCACCAACAGCATTTCCTACGCTTTTTGCAGCATCCTTTGTACCTTGATATGCAGTTTTGGCAGTTTCTTCAACATCATCAGCAGCTTCACTAACACCATCTGCAACTTTACTGGCAGCGTTTCCTGCAATATTTCCAACGGCTTTTCCAACAGCTTTCGTAGTGTCATAGGCATCCTTTATATTATCATGTACATTACCTATTGCATCACGAGCAGCTCGTTTAATGTCGTGTCCAATCGCATGCATATCATCAGAAAACTCACTATCATTGGGACTGCTGTAACTACTACTTCCACTATATTTATTTCGATTTTTAGTTTTAACAATACCAGAAGGCTTATAGATTCTTCCAATAACCTGTCCATTAGCACCATACACATTTTGAACAGCGTCTAATTCATTATTTTTGCTTAAAACTGTAGTTTGAATAGACTTAAAACGATTATCTACAGCTTTCATTGGAGAACCAATAGAATTAATTGCAGCAGAACCTTCTACTTGAGTATTAACATTTTCGGTATCAGTTTTACCATACAAGTATCCATTAAATTGAACATTATCAATTATCAAACTATTTGAATCAGAACTTAGTTTATTTAAATCACTACTATGAGGTAAATCATACTTAGAATTCAATAGCTGTGGTGTTAGGTATGGTCCTTCGGGACCATCTACAGCAGCATCGGTTCCTGTGTTTGAAGAACTGGTTTCAAAAGTACCTAAATTACTTAAATAAGTTGAAGTATAATCACCATTAAATTGGTTGTATTCTGGAACATTTATTGATTGCATATTATTATAACCATTTAAACCTTGACCATTATACATATTGTTTTCATTTACTTGACCTATGTAATTTGAATCAATGGTCACTAAATCTCTATTATCGGCATCAACAAAGTCATATATCAGACGATCAGATGGCAAATCTGTATCTATAAAACTGTCAGTTGCTTGTGACATTTGGGTACTTGAAAATGTATTCAAATCACTCATACTTAATTGAATATTTTCAGGACTGGATTCATCTATTCCAATTTTAGTTTGATCATATTCAATGCCATCTATGTTGTTATAGTTATAAAGGTCAGAATTCATAACAGACATTTGAGGACTGGTATCAGGGTAAATATTGGTGTCAAAGGGTGCAATATCATTTCCCATGTATGGATAGCCTCTGAAAGGTGGGGGATTCTGATTTAATCCATACTTCAGTTGACTACTTTCATACCTAGCATTCAAATTAGATGCATATGGTTCATAGGAAGGTTCTTGCATATTACCATCATCAAACGGGACATTTCCAATATAACCATCAACATAATTATTATCATTTTGGGTGTCGAAATTACTATTTAAACTCCGTACAGTCTTAACAGAATTATCCGCATACAAATAGTTATTATAAATATCCCCATTTTCGTTTAAAAGAGGCATATTATATCCACCATTATTTACATCATCATAATTATCAGAAATATACCTAACATCCATGTTTAATTGACCATCGTTAGAAACCTCAACTGCATCCATATTACGCAAATCATAATCAATATCAAAATTCGAGGATCCATACGTTTCTGAACCCAAACTTGAATATTCAGTCTGTGGAAAATTAGATGAAGTAAATAAAGCATCTCTAGTTAAAGCAAAAGAACTTACCGCAGTTAGAGTCTGATCTACTGTATTTGGTGAGCCATTCATATCTGTTGGAGTATTCAATCCTGTACCTCCGCTATTCAATGAACCTTTTGAATTTCCATTTGGCATAATTAGTGAACTACTAGGAATGATACCAAACTGATCTGGTGTAGCAGTATTTTGTAAATTGAAAGATGAGACTGAATTTTGTAATAGTAGATTATTTAAATATTCACTCATTTCTGGTGGATAATTATAACTGGTATCTTGATCTGCTGTATTTTGAATAGATCCGTAATAATTTGATGTTTGATAACTGTTCATAAAACTGTTATCACTTAACTTGTTTCCATTAGAATCATAATCTTGTCCATTTGGTTTGCTTGTTGAATCTCCGGTCGGAGACTTTGGAGAAGAACTAGACGGAGAACCATTTGAATTTGAGGTCGGCGTTGTGGTTGATGGAGCTGCTGGTTTTTGTTTACTATCGGGAGCAGTATTTAAATTTCCGCTGGGGGAAGTAGGAGTCGCACTTGATGGAGAACCATTTGAGCCAGGTGATGATGTTGCTGTAGTTGGAGTTCCTCCATTTACATCAGCTCTATTTTGGGAACTGTATCCGTAATATCCGCTTGATGATTGGTAATTATTCATAATACTAGTATCACTTATCTTGTTTCCATTAGAATCATAATCTTGTCCATTTGGTTTGCTTGTTGAATCTCCGGTCGGAGACTTTGGAGAAGAACTAGACGGAGAACCATTCGAATTTGAGGTCGGCGTTGTGGTTGATGGAGCTGCTGGTTTTTGTTTACTATCGGGAGCACTATTTAAATTTCCGCTGGGGGAAGTAGGAGTCGCACTTGATGGAGAACCATTTGAGCCAGGTGATGATGTTGCTGTAGTTGGAGTTCCTCCATTTACATCAGCTCTATTTTGGGAAATGTATCCGTAATATCCGCTTGATGATTGGTAATTATTCATAATACTAGTATCACTTATCTTGTTTCCATTATAATCATAATCTTGTCCATTTGGTTTGCCTGTTGAATCACCAGTCGGAGACTTTGGAGAAGAACTAGACGGAGAACCATTCGAATTTGAGGTCGGCGTTGTGGTTGATGGAGCTGCTGGTTTTTGTTTACTATCGGGAGCAGTATTTAAATTTCCGCTGGGGGAAGTAGGAGTCGCACTTGATGGAGAACCATTTGAGCCAGGTGATGATGTTGCTGTAGTTGGAGTTCCTCCATTTACATCAGCTCTATTTTGGGAACTGTATCCGTAATATCCGCTTGATGATTGGTAATTATTCATAATACTAGTATCACTTATCTTGTTTCCATTAGAATCATAATCTTGTCCATTTGGTTTGCTTGTTGAATCTCCGGTCGGAGACTTTGGAGAAGAACTAGACGGAGAACCATTCGAATTTGAGGTCGGCGTTGTGGTTGATGGAGCTGCTGGTTTTTGTTTACTATCGGGAGCAGTATTTAAATTTCCGCTGGGGGAAGTAGGAGTCGCACTTGATGGAGAACCATTTGAGCCAGGTGATGATGTTGCTGTAGTTGGAGTTCCTCCATTTACATCAGCTCTATTTTGGGAAATGTATCCGTAATTTCCGCTTGATGATTGGTAATTATTCATAATACTAGTATCACTTATCTTGTTTCCATTATAATCATAATCTTGTCCATTTGGTTTGCCTGTTGAATCACCAGTCGGAGACTTTGGAGAAGAACTAGACGGAGAACCATTCGAATTTGAGGTCGGCGTTGTGGTTGATGGAGCTGCTGGTTTTTGTTTACTATCGGGAGCACTATTTAAATTTCCGCTGGGGGAAGTAGGAGTCGCACTTGATGGAGAACCATTTGAGCCAGGTGATGATGTTGCTGTAGTTGGAGTTCCTCCATTTACATCAGCTCTATTTTGGGAAATGTATCCGTAATATCCGCTTGATGATTGGTAATTATTCATAATACTAGTATCACTTATCTTGTTTCCATTATAATCATAATCTTGTCCATTTGGTTTGCCTGTTGAATCACCAGTCGGAGACTTTGGAGAAGAACTAGACGGAAAACCATTCGAATTTGAGGTCGGCGTTGTGGTTGATGGAGCTGCTGGTTTTTGTTTACTATCGGGAGCACTATTTAAATTTCCACTGGGGGAAGTAGGAGTCGCACTTGATGGAGAACCATTTGAGCCAGGTGATGATGTTGCTGTAGTTGGAGTTCCTCCATTTACATCAGCTCTATTTTGGGAAATGTATCCGTAATATCCGCTTGATGATTGGTAGTTATTCATAATACTAGTATCACTTATCTTGTTTCCATTATAATCATAATCTTGTCCATTTGGTTTGCCTGTTGAATCACCAGTCGGAGACTTTGGAGAAGAACTAGACGGAGAACCATTCGAATTTGAGGTCGGCGTTGTGGTTGATGGAGCTGCTGGTTTTTGTTTACTATCGGGAGCACTATTTAAATTTCCGCTGGGGGAAGTAGGAGTCGCATTTGATGGAGAACCATTTGAGCCAGGTGATGATGTTGCTGTAGTTGGAGTTCCTCCATTTACATCAGCTCTATTTTGGGAAATGTATCCGTAATATCCGCTTGATGATTGGTAATTATTCATAATACTAGTATCACTTATCTTGTTTCCATTATAATCATAATCTTGTCCATTTGGTTTGCCTGTTGAATCACCAGTCGGAGACTTTGGAGAAGAACTGGACGGAGAACCATTCGAATTTGAGGTCGGCGTTGTGGTTGATGGAGCTGCTGGTTTTTGTTTACTATCGGGAGCAGTATTTAAATTTCCGCTGGGGGAAGTAGGAGTCGCACTTGATGGAGAACCATTTGAGCCAGGTGATGATGTTGCTGTAGTTGGAGTTCCCCCTTTTACATCAGCTATATTTTGGGAACTGTATCCGTAATATCCGCTTGGTGATTGGTAATTATTCATAATACTAGTATCACTTATCTTGTTTCCGTTAGAATCATAAATGTGTCTATCCTGCTTATATGTTAAGTCTCCATTTGGATTATTATAATTTGGAGAATCTTTCACTCCATTTGGACTCATGAAACCAGTATCTCCTTCTGTTTTTACTTCTGTATTTGAGATTTCAAGAGTACTCATCTGCGCCCTGTAATCATTATTAATTGAGGCTTCGTTATTATTTAACATATTCATTTCTGACACTCTATCCATATTTAATGCAGAATTTAAATCAGAAGAATCTGCAACATTTAGATCCAGTTCGTTGCTTGAATGTATGTTTTGTACGAACTCAGTATTTATATTTGTTGTAATGGAATGATCTTGATTATTTTTAGTTGCAGCTGATTGAATAGTTCTTTCATAATTATATTCGGTAACTTGCTCATTTGAAAGGGACAACGATAATTCATTATTATTTAATATTGGTCTTGTATCTGCTTGCTGTAATCAATTTAAAAATTGTGTGTCTGATTATTATTTTTAAGAAATATTTTCTAGAATTAAAATAATTTATTTTATTGTGTATAATACCAATTTGTATATTTTTACTTTATATTTTGCATATTTATGCTCTATTTATGTTGATAATATTATCATTATTATTAAATAAACTTTTATTGATATAGTCATTATTTTGTCATAAATATTTTATTCTATAGTGTCGAAAATTTCTTTATTATTAGGCAGAGAAAATTTAGTTAGGTTGTTTAAAAAAAATACGAAAATAGTTAATAGATGAATAACATTTCTAGTTGTGTTTAATTTTTTTTTAAATTTATATAAAATTCTAAACAATTTTTAGTATGATTTTTTAAATATAAACTATCAGGTACAATTATTTATATTATTTTAGGTATACTATTTTCATTCCATTGAAATTTAACTTAAGTGAATAAATTCATGTACATATCATATTCCATTATCTTATAGTTTTTCAATACTTTATTGGATACCGTTTTAAAGATAAATTGATTAGTTCATACAAATATAATTTACATGTATATAATTTAAATTGAACAACTTACTACGGTGACGACAAATTCTAGTATACTAACTATACATATATATGAAAATAATATCATTCTAAAATACATTACAATTTCACAATACTGCAGTACAATATATTTTGTACACATAAAATGCTTTAGCAACTGATACACACAAATAATTATTCATTATTTTATTTTTATTTCTGTTGTTGATTTGTTTCATTAATTATATAAAGTAAAAAAAAATCAGTTTAAACACTCAATTTATTGTATATAATGTAATCTCATGAAATTGAACATTTTATAATAATTACTGTATTCTTTGTTTGTTTGAATTAATCGTAATTTACGTCATTAAAACACATGTTCAAATAAACAATATAAGATATATTTTACAAAATTAATAATTACACAGATTTGTTGTATTTCTACCATTTTACCTATACCCATTGTAAATAAACTAAAAAATTATTTAATTTAGCACAATAATTAAGTAGGATATATCATTATTATTAACCAATATACCTACCAATTGCCTAATATTTAATTTTTTTGAAAATGCATAATAATCCTATAATATTTGTTTCATTATATAGGACTGAATCTGTTTGATTTTCACTAATAGATGAAGCAATAAAACATTAAAACTGTACTAGTAAAATGTTTGTATATAATTAAAACGAATGGCCTCTCATAAGGAAGACAACTTATAGTGTGTCAATTTATATAACTTTAACACATTATAGAACATTTAATTGATTTATATAACTTATAAATATTTGTAACGTATACCATACGTTGTAATATTAATTTCCATGCTAAAATAAGGGCCAGTAATTCTGTAAAATAATTAATAAATATTTGCTTTGACCTTTTTCCTAAAACCCAAGTTAACTAAAAAGAGGCATTTTAGTTTATTAGGCCTTATTTGAAATTATAAAATACAATTATGATTCAAATAACAAATGCTGGTAGATTTAATAGAAGTCAAGTAGATAAGTGACATTACATGAAACTTTTAAAATATATTTTCAAAATAGTAAAATAAAAATTCCATGTATGAATTCATTTAATTCATGAAAATACGTATATTGATAAAAAAAAAACACACTTACAAATCCTGCTTTGTGTGACGATATATTTTATTTTTCTGAAACTTGACTCAAACGAGATATATTTATGCGTCTTATTACTCTTAAATTTGCTTTAAAAATTACAAAGGTTATTGCAGTGACCTCAGTATTACAACATAATTACTCAGATTATTTCCCTGTTCGAGCTTTTTTAGAACTAGGTATATTATATTGAATATTATAATATTATGGATAAAATGTTTTGATTTTCCTAATATTACTATATTATTTCTAATGATTATTCTATATCTAAATTGTTATAACAATATCTAACTATTAATGTTGATAATCATCATCCACCACAAAGATATGCTTATTGTATGGGTATAGTTTGTATAACACAAATTACCACTGTATTTATATGGCCCTAAAAAGTTATAATTGGCACAATTTTATAATTAAAAGTACTTAATAAAATTAACGTTAAAACCACAGACTTTATATTTAACAAAAATTATCTATCAAATATTAATAATTCTAAAAAACTTAACTCTAAATATTTCTGGAGGTAGGTGTTATGACGAAAAGAAAATAACGGTGTACCAAATTGTATCTAAGTATTTTCGCAATGCTTTTAAAAAGCAGATGGTGGACAATTTATTGCTGATCTCTTTCAAAAATATTTTCCATGTATATAACCTATAAGTTATAACTTATAACCTTCACCAAATCCTTCAATAAGACATTAAATGAGCCCAAATGGCCATATCTGCTACTCCTATCAGTTTTCAATCTAGACATTATTGTAGGTAGGTATATGATATATTTTATAATTTGGATAACCTTAATTTAAATCATTGTGCTGGTAAAGTTAAATTAGCTAATGTATGTATATACACGTTTTATTTTATTTTATCTTACAATATATCTTAATTTTATTTAAGCCAAGAACATTGGAGAAAGGACGTCGAAGTCCGATCTAAACATATAAGAATGATCCTGAATTATCACAGCAGTATGTATATAGTTTTTTTTTATATTACATACGGTCATACGGACCTAACTTTAGTTATCTAATATATAAAATTCTCGTGTCACAATGTTAGTTATCATACTCCTCCGAAATAGCTTGACCGATTTTTATGAAATTTTATATGCATATTCAGTAGGTCTGAGAATCAGCTACTATCTATTTTTCATACCCTTAAGTGATAATGGTTGTCCAGAAAAAAATAAAAATAAAAATAATATTATTATTGAAATAATAATAGTGTATATTATATATTGGTTGCTATTGGTTAATCGGGCATGTTTGTTGATTTGTATTATTATTTTTTGTCACTATATATATAAATGAATGTTTGTGTGTAGATTAGACCACTGGGAAGAAGATAGGCTAATTTAAAAAGGGTTAAATTTGTTTTTTTTTCTCATCGGATCTTAGTACGGTTAGGTTAGGATTTTGTATTAATTGATTATATTATCCATCGTAGGTGGAATTAAGTAAAAACGACAAACTTGGTATAACTTTGATACTTTAGAGTTAAATCATACACTTACGTACAAACAGCACGGGGTCCGCGATCTACCGCAGGTAGATTGCTTACCTGATAATGTACTGCTGTGAAACAGAATTTTTATCCTGGGCAACAGAAAAGTTAAGATAAATCTAGAACATCATACACCGAATGTTAAATGACACTTTGAACAATTAACGCAATTTGAGTCATATGCAGTTTGTACACTTAATTGGTAACGAAGTGCGCGGGATCAGCTAGTAATTATATATTATAATGTCAAATAAACCATAAACTCTCACAATCAATGTAGATAAATAATAGGTATGTTAGGTTAGGTTTATAAACTTATTATGACTTTTTACAAAAGGCCCAACTTATGTTTATTTGCTAATGCAAATTATTCAATAATCGGTTAATTTGAATTTAAAAATATAGTAACAGAGTTAGGATTGAATAAATCGGTATTGAGTAATTCACGTTCGTTTATTTTAAATTTATTAATACTAATAATTCAGAACAATCCATACAATTATTTATTAATTGATACAAAAAGATTAGATCCGATTTTATATATTTAGACACATTATAGTATAATGTGTCTAAATATATACAATTGAGTAAATTTGTATACATTGAATGTGGTCTTCTGCCGAATTGAAATTAAGCGAAACAAACCGTTTAAATCGATTTTGAATGGATTCAAGATCCTGTACTAAATAAAATTGATGTGGTGATCAAAGCGATGAATTACATTTAACTAGTTTATTAATTTTTACGTGCAAAGCATAGGAAATGTACTTTTTTTATTATTATAATCTAAATTGTGAAACTTATGAATAATTTTTACAATAATTTTTTTTTTCAGACCACATTGTCATCGTTCGAATATATGGATTTCTAAGAATATACGATTCTAGTCAATAGACAAAACTATATTATTTTTTAAAAAAAATACTTTCGAATTTTATATACCTATATAGATAGTATATATATATATCAATAAAATATTTATATTACTCAATTACTTAACTATTATACTTAAGTAATTATCGTGTATACAGACAAAAAAAACACATCATTGTATAGAATCAATACATTCATTGCTTAGCTCAGAATCTAAAATCATTTTCTTTTTTTTTTTATTGAACAAAAATTTATATTTACAATCTCTATTTATGTGTAATACAATAAGTAAATGGGATGGGGTTGATTAGCGGGAGGGGGAAGTCACCCAATGGTGGTATCTAATATCTTAGAATGTATCTTATTACAATAATTAGTGATACTCGAATTTTACAGGAAATACATTTTAAACAGCGGGGAAGAAGGTAAAGACTTAGGCAGATGCTGTACCTACATTAGGTGTCTAAAAAGTCACGCTGTAATAGATGTGTTCAATTTAAATTCAATTATCATTGTATACAAATAATGATTTAGAGTGAAGACGGACTGTCAGCCTATAATATTAGTTATTACTAAGTAAATTGTATGATATTATGCAGCAAATGCAACTCAGCCACCCTGGTAAGTGGTAGGAATTGTTCAATAATTCGATTTGATGCAAGCTGATGGCAACTATTAATACATAAAAATAAAATTTCCAATGTGAACCTCAATGTCCCTGTTTGAGCACTACTTTAAAATGCAAATTTTGGCAAATCCTTTCTTATTGCACGGTGAAAGTATTAGAAGAACCACTATACCAAATTTAGAGTTCATATGTTGAGTATTTAATTTGGAACAACTCTATGAAAAAAATTGGAAAAATATTAAATAGTGTCGTCACAAAATCTAAACATAAGAAGGCATGTCTTTTTATATATATAAGAATAGATTATCTTAAATTTTTAATTATTCAAAAAATGTATAGTTATTTTTACTAACAATAGTGGTACTAAAATCTTCAGCAGACTGTTAGGTATAACAATGAAAAATTTCAGCCAAATCGGTTCGGTAGTTTTCTCGGTTAGCGCGGTCGTAGAAAACCCCTAATGATTTTATATAATAGGATAGATAAAATAACCATTTTATTTCAAAAACATATTATAAATAATATTAATAATTCAAATAAACACAAATAGGTAATATAAACTTACAATATAATAATAAAAATATTTAAATATATTAACAATATTATCCTACAAATAAATGTATTTATAAATAAAAATGACTATAAAAGAATAGCAGGAAATAGAATCAAGTGGTTATTAAAATAAAAATAAAATATTTTAAATATGTACGAATAAAATACAAAAATATACTTATGTAAATATGAACAAAAAAAATTAAAGAAGAAAAACAAACTCCTAGCCCGGAAACAATAATAAACATCAAACAAAAATAATTGAAATTCTATGTGAAAATATCAGTATAATAATTTAAACAGTATCAATGAACAAAATATAAATTATAATTTTATAACATGACAGTACAAAACACTGAATAATAAAAAATATATAAAAATTCACAAAAAATAAATATACAGAAATATATTTTAATTTTGAAAATATATTGAAAGTGAAAAAGAAAAATATAGATATAAAAATATATGTTATTAATTAAAAAATGAATAACAAACCAAAAAGAATAATAGAAAAAATAAAACTTATAAAATAAAAAAAAATTTTATTAAAATCTCAAAATACCAAATCGATTATAAATATAATACGAAAAGAAATTCTCAGTTATAAAACATCAATAATGCCAAAGTCAAATAGATTATAAAAGTCAAATATCAAATTCAAACAACCATAAGATAAATAAATAAAAATAAATATATGGTGAAAAGGGCAATAGGTCAAATAAGGAATCACCATTCGCGAAACTTTTTTTTTTTTTTTAAAAGAAATTTACAAGCTGTACTCAATTGCACAATGAGTAAATGTGAATTTAGATAACGTACAGTTATTAAGACATATTAGTCACAAGGAGAAACAATGATATAAATTAAACATATATTGATAGGTTTGGAGAAAGCAGCCACCCATTAGAGACACTTACATTTTGGAGTATTATATTTCATATTTTTATATTTTTTTTTTATTTTTTTTAAAATTTAAATTAGTAAATCACGACACAATTTACGATTTAGCCGGTTACCTGGAATTGTTAAAGAAAAAGATCTCTTGCAAGTGGATTGGGTTGAGATGGTAAGCATAGGTGGAATCGTTTGTAATAGGATTTAGCCTCATCGTGAACTAGTGGACTTTTAGATCTGAATAGATACAATGATTAGATACGTAGAAAGGGGTATTTAAAAGATTACGAAGTGGTATATTTTGAAAATGTTCTATTTTGTTTAAATTGGACTTTATATGTTTCCCCATAGTTGGAGTCCATATGTCCAAATAGGTTTAAGTAAAGATTTATAGAAGAGAAGCTTAGTATTAATATGTGTATATTTATAATTAAAAATTAGTCTTTTTAATAAACGAAGTCGTTGATTTAATTTAACTCTCTTAGCTTTGCCTCTTATCGAGGGATCAACCAAGGTAGAAGTACTTAGAGCGGTAGGGATTTGGGTTCCATAAATTATTCACGAAACTAAAACTACAAATCAATATAAATAAAATATAAGTAATATAATGTAAAACATAAAAATATACCACAATAACAATTAAAATAATAGTTAAAGTAATTAGAATCCGAACAGCAAATATAAGAGAAAAACAAAAGAAGAAATTACAAAAATAGCAATAAATAACAAAACAAATAATAAAATCATATCAGTATCAGAGTAAGCAAATTAATTAATCAAAATCTAAAATTATCATATATTATGTAGAAGCACAAGTTTATAAAAGAATTGATACCATCTTAATCTTAAAAATATTCAATTGTTATTGTCAGAAATTTGAATTTCATCGGAACTCTGATCTATAGTCTAATGGTGTTGTTGAAATGTCCTTAGCATTTATTTTTGTATTACCAGTATCAATATTTGTTGCAGATAGTACGTCAGGAATGTTATTTTCATCAGAACCCTGTTCCATTGATACTTTTGTGGACGTTGATTGCAATGAACTGAATTGAACAGTTTTTTCAGTTTGAAGATCTATTGATGAACTTTCATCAGAAGTACCTATCGTTTTAGATACAATGTCTTTTCCGCTGATGACCGTTTTTTCTATGTCCAAATTGTTTACGGATGCCATGTCAGGAGTGTCAAGGGAATCGGCCCCCTGATTAGTAGACACAGCTGTCGAATTTAATGATTTTGTTGAAACACTACTTAACGTGTTATCTGTTTGGGCTTCTGGGAACATGGTGTCGTCGAAATAGTCTAGTGGTGTTGTTGAAATGTCCTTAGCATTTATTTTTGTATTACCGGTATCAATATTTGTTGCAGATAGTACGTCAGGAATGTTATTTTCATCAGAACTCTGTTCCATTGATACTTTTGTGGACGTTGATTGCAATGAACTGAATTGAACAGTTTTTTCAGTTTGAAGATCTATTGATGAACTTTCATCAGAAGTACCTATCGTTTTAGATACAATGTCTTTTCCGCTGATGACCGTTTTTTCTATGTCCAAATTGTTTACGGATGCCATGTCAGGAGTGTCAAGGGAATCGGCCCCCTGATTAGTAGACACAGCTGTCGAATTTAATGATTTTGTTGAAACACTACTTAACGTGTTATCTGTTTTGGCTTCTGGGAACATGGTGTCGTCGAAATAGTCTAGTGGTGTTGTTGAAATGTCCTTAGCATTTAATTTTGTATTACCGGTATCAATATTTGTTGCAGATAGTACGTCAGGAATGTTATTTTCATCAGAACTCTGTTCCATTGATACTTTTGTGGACGTTGATTGCAATGAACTGAATTGAACAGTTTTTTCAGTTTGAAGATCTATTGATGAACTTTCATCAGAAGTACCTATCGTTTTAGATACAATGTCTTTTCCGCTGATGACCGTTTTTTCTATGTCCAAATTGTTTACGGATGCCGTGTCAGGAGTGTCAAGGGAATCGGCCCCCTGATTAGTAGACACAGCTGTCGAATTTAATGATTTTGTTGAAACACTACTTAACGTGTTATCTGTTTGGGCTTCTGGGAACATGGTGTCGTCGAAATAGTCTAGTGGTGTTGTTGAAATGTCCTTAGCATTTATTTTTGTATTACCGGTATCAATATTTGTTGCAGATAGTACGTCAGGAATGTTATTTTCATCAGAACTCTGTTCCATTGATACTTTTGTGGACGTTGATTGCAATGAACTGAATTGAACAGTTTTTTCAGTTTGAAGATCTATTGATGAACTTTCATCAGAAGTACCTATCGTTTTAGATACAATGTCTTTTCCGCTGATGACCGTTTTTTCTATGTCCAAATTGTTTACGGATGCCATGTCAGGAGTGTCAAGGGAATCGGCCCCCTGATTAGTAGACAACGCTGTCGAATTTAATGATTTTGTTGAAACACTACTTAACGTGTTATCTGTTTGGGCCTTTGGGAACATGGTGTCGTCGAAATAGTCTACTGGTGTTGTTGAAATGTCCTTAGCATTTATTTTTGTATTACCGGTATCAATATTTGTTGCAGATAGTACGTCAGGAATGTTATTTTCATCAGAACTCTGTTCCATTGATACTTTTGTGGACGTTGATTGCAATGAACTGAATTGAACAGTTTTTTCAGTTTGAAGATCTATTGATGAACTTTCATCAGAAGTACCTATCGTTTTAGATACAATGTCTTTTCCGCTGATGACCGTTTTTTCTATGTCCAAATTGTTTACGGATGCCGTGTCAGGAGTGTCAAGGGAATCGGCCCCCTGATTAGTAGACACAGCTGTCGACGTTAATGATTTTGTTGAAACACTACTTAACGTGTTATCTGTTTGGGCTTCTGGGAACATGGTGTCGTCGAAATAGTCTAGTGGTGTTGTTGAAATGTCCTTAGCATTTATTTTTGTATTACCGGTATCAATATTTGTTGCAGATAGTACGTCAGGAATGTTATTTTCATCAGAACTCTGTTCCATTGATACTTTTGTGGACGTTGATTGCAATGAACTGAATTGAACAGTTTTTTCAGTTTGAAGATCTATTGATGAACTTTCATCAGAAGTACCTATCGTTTTAGATACAATGTCTTTTCCGCTGATGACCGTTTTTTCTATGTCCAAATTGTTTACGGATGCCGTGTCAGGAGTGTCAAGGGAATCGGCCCCCTGATAAGTAGACACAGCTGTCGAATTTAATGATTTTGTTGAAACACTACTTAACGTGTTATCTGTTTGGGCTTCTGGGAACATGGTGTCGTCGAAATAGTCTAGTGGTGTTGTTGAAATGTCCTTAGCATTTAATTTTGTATTACCGGTATCAATATTTGTTGCAGATAGTACGTCAGGAATGTTATTTTCATCAGAACTCTGTTCCATTGATACTTTTGTGGACGTTGATTGCAATGAACTGAATTGAACAGTTTTTTCAGTTTGAAGATCTATTGATGAACTTTCATCAGAAGTACCTATCGTTTTAGATACAATGTCTTTTCCGCTGATGACCGTTTTTTCTATGTCCAAATTGTTTACGGATGCCGTGTCAGGAGTGCCAAGGGAATCGGCCCCCTGATTAGTAGACACAGCTGTCGACGTTAATGATTTTGTTGAAACACTACTTAACGTGTTATCTGTTTTGGCTTCTGGGAACATGGTGTCGTCGAAATAGTCTACTGGTGTTGTTGAAATGTCCTTAGCATTTATTTTTGTATTACCGGTATCAATATTTGTTGCAGATAGTACGTCAGGAATGTTATTTTCATCAGAACTCTGTTCCATTGATACTTTTGTGGACGTTGATTGCAATGAACTGAATTGAACAGTTTTTTCAGTTTGAAGATCTATTGATGAACTTTCATCAGAAGTACCTATCGTTTTAGATACAATGTCTTTTCCGCTGATGACCGTTTTTTCTATGTCCAAATTGTTTACGGATGCCGTGTCAGGAGTGTCAAGGGAATCGGCCCCCTGATTAGTAGACACAGCTGTCGACGTTAATGATTTTGTTGAAACACTACTTAACGTGTTATCTGTTTTGGCTTCTGGGAACATGGTGTCGTCGAAATAGTCTAGTGGTGTTGTTGAAATGTCCTTAGCATTTAATTTTGTATTACCGGTATCAATATTTGTTGCAGATAGTACGTCAGGAATGTTATTTTCATCAGAACTCTGTTCCATTGATACTTTTGTGGACGTTGATTGCAATGAACTGAATTGAACAGTTTTTTCAGTTTGAAGATCTATTGATGAACTTTCATCAGAAGTACCTATCGTTTTAGATACAATGTCTTTTCCGCTGATGACCGTTTTTTCTATGTCCAAATTGTTTACGGATGCCGTGTCAGGAGTGTCAAGGGAATCGGCCCCCTGATTAGTAGACACAGCTGTCGAATTTAATGATTTTGTTGAAACACTACTTAACGTGTTATCTGTTTGGGCTTCTGGGAACATGGTGTCGTCGAAATAGTTTAGTGGTGTTGTTGAAATGTCCTTAGCATTTATTTTTGTATTACCGGTATCAATATTTGTTGCAGATAGTACGTCAGGAATGTTATTTTCATCAGAACTCTGTTCCATTGATACTTTTGTGGACGTTGATTGCAATGAACTGAATTGAACAGTTTTTTCAGTTTGAAGATCTATTGATGAACTTTCATCAGAAGTACCTATCGTTTTAGATACAATGTCTTTTCCGCTGATGACCGTTTTTTCTATGTCCAAATTGTTTACGGATGCCGTGTCAGGAGTGTCAAGGGAATCGGCCCCCTGATTAGTAGACACAGCTGTCGACGTTAATGATTTTGTTGAAACACTACTTAACGTGTAATCTGTTTTGGCTTCTGGGAACATGGTGTCGTCGAAATAGTCTAGTGGTGTTGTTGAAATGTCCTTAGCATTTAATTTTGTATTACCGGTATCAATATTTGTTGCAGATAGTACGTCAGGAATGTTATTTTCATCAGAACTCTGTTCCATTGATACTTTTGTGGACGTTGATTGCAATGAACTGAATTGAACAGTTTTTTCAGTTTGAAGATCTATTGATGAACTTTCATCAGAAGTACCTATCGTTTTAGATACAATGTCTTTTCCGCTGATGACCGTTTTTTCTATGTCCAAATTGTTTACGGATGCCGTGTCAGGAGTGTCAAGGGAATCGGCCCCCTGATTAGTAGACACAGCTGTCGACGTTAATGATTTTGTTGAAACACTACTTAACGTGTTATCTGTTTTGGCTTCTGGGAACATGGTGTCGTCGAAATAGTCTAGTGGTGTTGTTGAAATGTCCTTAGCATTTATTTTGTATTACCGGTATCAATATTTGTTGCAGATAGTACGTCAGGAATGTTATTTTCATCAGAACTCTGTTCCATTGATACTTTTGTGGACGTTGATTGCAATGAACTGAATTGAACAGTTTTTTCAGTTTGAAGATCTATTGATGAACTTTCATCAGAAGTACCTATCGTTTTAGATACAATGTCTTTTCCGCTGATGACCGTTTTTTCTATGTCCAAATTGTTTACGGATGCCGTGTCAGGAGTGTCAAGGGAATCGGCCCCCTGATTAGTAGACACAGCTGTCGACGTTAATGATTTTGTTGAAACACTACTTAAAGTGTTATCTGTTTTGGCTTCTGGGAACATGGTGTCGTCGAAATAGTCTAGTGGTGTTGTTGAAATGTCCTTAGCATTTAATTTTGTATTACCGGTATCAATATTTGTTGCAGATAGTACGTCAGGAATGTTATTTTCATCAGAACTCTGTTCCATTGATACTTTTGTGGAAGTTGATTGCAATGAACTGAATTGAACAGTTTTTTCAGTTTGAAGATCTATTGATGAACTTTCATCAGAAGTACCTATCGTTTTAGATACAATGTCTTTTCCGCTGATGACCGTTTTTTCTATGTCCAAATTGTTTACGGATGCCATGTCAGGAGTGTCATTGGAATCGGCCCCCTGATTAGTAGACACAGCTGTCGACGTTAATGATTTTGTTGAAACACTACTTAACGTGTTATCTGTTTTGGCTTCTGGGAACATGGTGTCGTCGAAATAGTCTACTGGTGTTGTTGAAATGTCCTTAGCATTTATTTTTGTATTACCGGTATCAATATTTGTTGCAGATAGTACGTCAGGAATGTTATTTTCATCAGAACTCTGTTCCATTGATACTTTTGTGGACGTTGATTGCAATGAACTGAATTGAACAGTTTTTTCAGTTTGAAGATCTATTGATGAACTTTCATCAGAAGTACCTATCGTTTTAGATACAATGTCTTTTCCGCTGATGACCGTTTTTTCTATGTCCAAATTGTTTACGGATGCCGTGTCAGGAGTGTCAAGGGAATCGGCCCCCTGATTAGTAGACACAGCTGTCGACGTTAATGATTTTGTTGAAACACTACTTAAAGTGTTATCTGTTTTGGCTTCTGGGAACATGGTGTCGTCGAAATAGTCTAGTGGTGTTGTTGAAATGTCCTTAGCATTTAATTTTGTATTACCAGTATCAATATTTGTTGCAGATAGTACGTCAGGAATGTTATTTTCATCAGAACTCTGTTCCATTGAGACTTTTGTAGACGTTGATTGCAATGAACTGAATTGAACAGTTTTTTCAGTTTGAAGATCTATTGATGAACTTTCATCAGAAGTACCTATCGTTTTAGATACAATGTCTTTTCCGCTGATGACCGTTTTTTCTATGTCCAAATTGTTTACGGATGCCGTGTCAGGAGTGTCAAGGGAATCGGCCCCCTGATTAGTAGACACAGCTGTCGAATTTAATGATTTTGTTGAAACACTACTTAACGTGTTATCTGTCTGGGCCTTTGGGAACATGGTGTCGTCGAAATAGTCTACTGGTGTTGTTGAAATGTCCTTAGCATTTATTTTTGTATTACCGGTATCAATATTTGTTGCAGATAGTACGTCAGGAATGTTATTTTCATCAGAACTCTGTTCCATTGATACTTTTGTGGACGTTGATTGCAATGAACTGAATTGAACAGTTTTTTCAGTTTGAAGATCTATTGATGAACTTTCATCCGAAGTACCTATCGTTTTAGATACAATGTCTTTTCCGCTGATGACCGTTTTTTCTATGTCCAAATTGTTTACGGATGCCGTGTCAGGAGTGCCAAGGGTATCGGCCCCCTGATTAGTAGACACAGCTGTCGACGTTAATGATTTTGTTGAAACACTACTTAAAGTGTTATCTTTTTTGGCTTCTGGGAACATGGTGTCGTCGAAATAGTCTAGTGGTGTTGTTGAAATGTCCTTAGCATTTATTTTTGTATTACTGGTATCAATATTTGTTGCAGATAGTACGTCAGGAATGTTATTTTCATCAGAACTCTGTTCCATTGATACTTTTGTGGACGTTGATTGCAATGAACTGAATTGAACAGTTTTTTCAGTTTGAAGATCTATTGATGAACTTTCATCAGAAGTACCTATCGTTTTAGATACAATGTCTTTTCCGCTGATGACCGTTTTTTCTATGTCCAAATTGTTTACGGATGCCGTGTCAGGAGTGTCAAGGGAATCGGCCCCCTGATTAGTAGACACAGCTGTCGACGTTAATGATTTTGTTGAAACACTACTTAACGTGTTATCTGTTTTGGCTTCTGGGAACATGGTGTCGTCGAAATAGTCTACTGGTGTTGTTGAAATGTCCTTAGCATTTATTTTTGTATTACCGGTATCAATATTTGTTGCAGATAGTACGTCAGGAATGTTATTTTCATCAGAACTCTGTTCCATTGATACTTTTGTGGACGTTGATTGCAATGAACTGAATTGAACAGTTTTTTCAGTTTGAAGATCTATTGATGAACTTTCATCAGAAGTACCTATCGTTTTAGATACAATGTCTTTTCCGCTGATGACCGTTTTTTCTATGTCCAAATTGTTTACGGATGCCGTGTCAGGAGTGTCAAGGGAATCGGCCCCCTGATTAGTAGACACAGCTGTCGACGTTAATGATTTTGTTGAAACACTACTTAAAGTGTTATCTGTTTTGGCTTCTGGGAACATGGTGTCGTCGAAATAGTCTAGTGGTGTTGTTGAAATGTCCTTAGCATTTAATTTTGTATTACCAGTATCAATATTTGTTGCAGATAGTACGTCAGGAATGTTATTTTCATCAGAACTCTGTTCCATTGAGACTTTTGTAGACGTTGATTGCAATGAACTGAATTGAACAGTTTTTTCAGTTTGAAGATCTATTGATGAACTTTCATCAGAAGTACCTATCGTTTTAGATACAATGTCTTTTCCGCTGATGACCGTTTTTTCTATGTCCAAATTGCTTACGGATGCCGTGTCAGGAGTGTCAAGGGAATCGGCCCCCTGATTAGTAGACACAGCTGTCGAATTTAATGATTTTGTTGAAACACTACTTAACGTGTCATCTGCTTGGGCCTTTGGGAACATGGTGTCGTCGAAATAGTCTACTGGTGTTGTTGGAATGTCCTTAGCATTTATTTTTGTATTACCGGTATCAATATTTGTTGCAGATAGTACGTCAGGAATGTTATTTTCATCAGAACTCTGTTCCATTGATACTTTTGTGGACGTTGATTGCAATGAACTGAATTGAACAGTTTTTTCAGTTTGAAGATCTATTGATGAACTTTCATCAGAAGTACCTATCGTTTTAGATACAATGTCTTTTCCGCTGATGACCGTTTTTTCTATGTCCAAATTGTTTACGGATGCCGAGTCAGGAGTGTCAAGGGAATCGGCCCCCTGATTAGTAGACACAGCTGTCGACGTTAATGATTTTGTTGAAACACTACTTAACGTGTTATCTGTTTTGGCTTCTGGGAACATGGTGTCGTCGAAATAGTCTAGTGGTGTTGTTGAAATGTCCTTAGCATTTAATTTTGTATTACCGGTATCAATATTTGTTGCAGATAGTACGTCAGGAATGTTATTTTCATCAGAACTCTGTTCCATTGATACTTTTGTGGACGTTGATTGCAATGAACTGAATTGAACAGTTTTTTCAGTTTGAAGATCTATTGATGAACTTTCATCAGAAGTACCTATCGTTTTAGATACAATGTCTTTTCCGCTGATGACCGTTTTTTCTATGTCCAAATTGCTTACGGATGCCGTGTCAGGAGTGTCAAGGGAATCGGCCCCCTGATTAGTAGACACAGCTGTCGAATTTAATGATTTTGTTGAAACACTACTTAACGTGTCATCTGCTTGGGCCTTTGGGAACATGGTGTCGTCGAAATAGTCTACTGGTGTTGTTGAAATGTCCTTAGCATTTATTTTTGTATTACCGGTATCAATATTTGTTGCAGATAGTACGTCAGGAATGTTATTTTCATCAGAACTCTGTTCCATTGATACTTTTGTGGACGTTGATTGCAATGAACTGAATTGAACAGTTTTTTCAGTTTGAAGATCTATTGATGAACTTTCATCAGAAGTACCTATCGTTTTAGATACAATGTCTTTTCCGCTGATGACCGTTTTTTCTATGTCCAAATTGTTTACGGATGCCGTGTCAGGGGTGTCAAGGGAATCGGCCCCCTGATTAGTAGACACAGCTGTCGACGTTAATGATTTTGTTGAAACACTACTTAACGTGTTATCTGTTTTGGCTTCTGGGAACATGGTGTCGTCGAAATAGTCTAGTGGTGTTGTTGAAATGTCCTTAGCATTTAATTTTGTATTACCGGTATCAATATTTGTTGCAGATAGTACGTCAGGAATGTTATTTTCATCAGAACTCTGTTCCATTGATACTTTTGTGGACGTTGATTGCAATGAACTGAATTGAACAGTTTTTTCAGTTTGAAGATCTATTGATGAACTTTCATCAGAAGTACCTATCGTTTTAGATACAATGTCTTTTCCGCTGATGACCGTTTTTTCTATGTCCAAATTGTTTACGGATGCCATGTCAGGAGTGTCAAGGGAATCGGCCCCCTGATTAGTAGACAACGCTGTCGAATTTAATGATTTTGTTGAAACACTACTTAACGTGTTATCTGTTTGGGCCTTTGGGAACATGGTGTCGTCGAAATAGTCTACTGGTGTTGTTGAAATGTCCTTAGCATTTATTTTTGTATTACTGGTATCAATATTTGTTGCAGATAGTACGTCAGGAATGTTATTTTCATCAGAACTCTGTTCCATTGATACTTTTGTGGACGTTGATTGCAATGAACTGAATTGAACAGTTTTATCAGTTTGAAGATCTATTGATGAACTTTCATCAGAAGTACCTATCGTTTTAGATACAATGTCTTTTCCGCTGATGACCGTTTTTTCTATGTCCAAATTGTTTACGGATGCCGTGTCAGGAGTGCCAAGGGAATCGGCCCCCTGATTAGTAGACACAGCTGTCGACGTTAATGATTTTGTTGAAACACTACTTAAAGTGTTATCTGTTTTGGCTTCTGGGAACATGGTGTCGTCGAAATAGTCTAGTGGTGTTGTTGAAATGTCCTTAGCATTTATTTTTGTATTACCGGTATCAATATTTGTTGCAGATAGTACGTCAGGAATGTTATTTTCATCAGAACTCTGTTCCATTGATACTTTTGTGGACGTTGATTGCAATGAACTGAATTGAACAGTTTTTTCAGTTTGAAGATCTATTAATGAACTTTCATCAGAAGTACCTATCGTTTTAGATACAATGTCTTTTCCGCTGATGACCGTTTTTTCTATGTCCAAATTGCTTACGGATGCCGTGTCAGGAGTGTCAAGGGAATCGGCCCCCTGATTAGTAGACACAGCTGTCGAATTTAATGATTTTGTTGAAACACTACTTAACGTGTTATCTGCTTGGGCCTTTGGGAACATGGTGTCGTCGAAATAGTCTACTGGTGTTGTTGAAATGTCCTTAGCATTTATTTTTGTATTACCGGTATCAATATTTGTTGCAGATAGTACGTCAGGAATGTTATTTTCATCAGAACTCTGTTCCATTGATACTTTTGTGGACGTTGATTGCAATGAACTGAATTGAACAGTTTTTTCAGTTTGAAGATCTATTGATGAACTTTCATCAGAAGTACCTATCGTTTTAGATACAATGTCTTTTCCGCTGATGACCGTTTTTTCTATGTCCAAATTGTTTACGGATGCCGTGTCAGGAGTGTCAAGGGAATCGGCCCCCTGATTAGTAGACACAGCTGTCGACGTTAATGATTTTGTTGAAACACTACTTAACGTGTTATCTGTTTTGGCTTCTGGGAACATGGTGTCGTCGAAATAGTCTAGTGGTGTTGTTGAAATGTCCTTAGCATTTAATTTTGTATTACCGGTATCAATATTTGTTGCAGATAGTACGTCAGGAATGTTATTTTCATCAGAACTCTGTTCCATTGATACTTTTGTGGACGTTGATTGCAATGAACTGAATTGAACAGTTTTTTCAGTTTGAAGATCTATTGATGAACTTTCATCAGAAGTACCTATCGTTTTAGATACAATGTCTTTTCCGCTGATGACCGTTTTTTCTATGTCCAAATTGTTTACGGATGCCGTGTCAGGAGTGCCAAGGGAATCGGCCCCCTGATTAGTAGACACAGCTGTCGACGTTAATGATTTTGTTGAAACACTACTTAAAGTGTTATCTGTTTTGGCTTCTGGGAACTTGGTGTCGTCGAAATAGTCTAGTGGTGTTGTTGAAATGTCCTTAGCATTTATTTTTGTATTACCGGTATCAATATTTGTTGCAGATAGTACGTCAGGAATGTTATTTTCATCAGAACTCTGTTCCATTGATACTTTTGTGGACGTTGATTGCAATGAACTGAATTGAACAGTTTTTTCAGTTTGAAGATCTATTGATGAACTTTCATCAGAAGTACCTATCGTTTTAGATACAATGTCTTTTCCGCTGATGACCGTTTTTTCTATGTCCAAATTGCTTACGGACGCCGTGTCAGGAGTGTCAAGGGAATCGGCCCCCTGATTAGTAGAAACATTTGTCGACGTTAATGATTTTGTTGAAACACTACTTAAAGTGTTATCTGTTTTGGCTTCTGGGAACATGGTGTCGTCGAAATAGTCTAGTGGTGTTGTTGAAATGTCCTTAGCATTTAATTTTGTATTACCGGTATCAATATTTGTTGCAGATAGTACGTCAGGAATGTTATTTTCATCAGAACTCTGTTCCATTGAGACTTTTGTGGACGTTGATTGCAATGAACTGAATTGAACAGTTTTTTCAGTTTGAAGATCTATTGATGAACTTTCATCAGAAGTACCTATCGTTTTAGATACAATGTCTTTTCCGCTGATGACCGTTTTTTCTATGTCCAAATTGTTTACGGATGCCGTGTCAGGAGTGTCAAGGAAATCGGCCCCCTGATTAGTAGACACAGCTGTCGACGTTAATGATTTTGTTGAAACACTACTTAAAGTGTTATCTGCTTGGGCTTCTGGGAACATGGTGTCGTCGAAATAGTCTAGTGGTGTTGTTGAAATGTCCTTAGCATTTAATTTTGTATTACCGGTATCAATATTTGTTGCAGATAGTACGTCAGGAATGTTATTTTCATCAGAACTCTGTTCCATTGATACTTTTGTGGACGTTGATTGCAATGAACTGAATTGAACAGTTTTATCAGTTTGAAGATCTATTGATGAACTTTCATCAGAAGTACCTATCGTTTTAGATACAATGTCTTTTCCGCTGATGACCGTTTTTTCTATGTCCAAATTGTTTACGGATGCCGTGTCAGGAGTGTCAAGGGAATCGGCCCCCTGATTAGTAGACACAGCTGTCGACGTTAATGATTTTGTTGAAACACTACTTAAAGTGTTATCTGTTTTGGCTTCTGGGAACATGGTGTCGTCGAAATAGTCTAGTGGTGTTGTTGAAATGTCCTTAGCATTTATTTTTGTATTACCGGTATCAATATTTGTTGCAGATAGTACGTCAGGAATGTTATTTTCATCAGAACTCTGTTCCATTGATACTTTTGTGGACGTTGATTGCAATGAACTGAATTGAACAGTTTTTTCAGTTTGAAGATCTATTGATGAACTTTCATCAGAAGTACCTATCGTTTTAGATACAATGTCTTTTCCGCTGATGACTGTTTTTTCTATGTCCAAATTGTTTACGGACGCCGTGTCAGGAGTGTCAAGGGAATCGGCCCCCTGATTAGTAGACACAGCTGTCGACGTTAATGATTTTGTTGAAACACTACTTAAAGTGTTATCTGTTTTGGCTTCTGGGAACATGGTGTCGTCGAAATAGTCTAGTGGTGTTGTTGAAATGTCCTTAGCATTTATTTTTGTATTACCGGTATCAATATTTGTTGCAGATAGTACGTCAGGAATGTTATTTTCATCAGAACTCTGTTCCATTGATACTTTTGTGGACGTTGATTGCAATGAACTGAATTGAACAGTTTTTTCAGTTTGAAGATCTATTGATGAACTTTCATCAGAAGTACCTATCGTTTTAGATACAATGTCTTTTCCGCTGACGACCGTTTTTTCTATGTCCAAATTGTTTACGGATGGCATGTTAGGAGTGTCAAGGGAATCGGCCCCCTGATTAGTAGACACAGCTGTCGACGTTAATGATTTAGTTGAAACACTACTTAACGTGTTATCGGTTTTGGCTTCTGGGAACATGGTGTCGTCGAAATAGTCTAGTGGTGTTGTTGAAATGTCCTTAGCATTTATTTTTGTATTACCGGTATCAATATTTGTTGCAGATAGTACGTCAGGAATGTTATTTTCATCAGAACTCTGTTCCATTGATACTTTTGTGGACGTTGATTGCAATGAACTGAATTGAACAGTTTTTTCACTTTGAAGATCTATTGATGAACTTTCATCAGAAGTACCTATCGTTTTAGATACAATGTCTTTTCCGCTGATGACCGTTTTTTCTATGTCCAAATTGTTTACGGATGCCATGTCAGGAGTGTCAAGGGAATCGGCCCCCTGATTAGTAGACAAAGCTGTCGACGTTAATGATTTAGTTGAAACACTACTTAACGTGTTATCTGTTTGGGCTTCTGGGAACATGGTATCGTCATAATAGTCTAATGGTGTTGTTGAAATGTCCTTAGCATTTATTTTTGTATTAACGGTATCAATATTTGTTGCAGATAGTACGTCAGGAATTTTATTTTCTTCAGAACTCTGTTCCATTGATACTTTTGTGGACGTTGATTGCAATGAACTGAATTGAACAGTTTTTTCACTTTGAAGATCTATTGATGAACTTTCATCAGAAGTACCTATCGTTTTAGATACAATGTCTTTTCCGCTGATGACCGTTTTTTCTATGTCCAAATTGTTTACGGATGCCATGTCAGGAGTGTCAAGGGAATCGGCCCCCTGATTAGTAGACACAGCTGTCGACGTTAATGATTTTGTTGAAACACTACTTAACGTGTTATCTGTTTTGGCTTCTGGGAACATGGTGTCGTCGAAATAGTCTAGTGGTGTTGTTGAAATGTCCTTAGCATTTATTTTTGTATTACCGGTATCAATATTTGTTGCAGATAGTACGTCAGGAATGTTATTTTCATCAGAACTCTGTTCCATTGATACTTTTGTGGACGTTGATTGCAATGAACTGAATTGAACAGTTTTTTCACTTTGAAGATCTATTGATGAACTTTCATCAGAAGTACCTATCGTTTTAGATACAATGTCTTTTCCGCTGACGACCGTTTTTTCTATGTCCAAATTGTTTACGGATGGCATGTTAGGAGTGTCAAGGGAATCGGCCCCCTGATTAGTAGACACAGCTGTCGACGTTAATGATTTAGTTGAAACACTACTTAACGTGTTATCTGTTTGGGCGTCTGGTATTTTTGAACTTTTACTTCGTATTTTTTTGTAAATTTTTATATAATCAATTTTTTTATTTTGAATCTCAAGATCAATTCCTGATATAATATATTTGTATCTTCCATTATATAATGGTGTTATCTTATGTTGACAATCAATATATATATCAAACCTTATGAAATCTTCCATAATAAGTGCCACGGTGATCATAAGTCTTCGTCTTATTTCTTGTTCGTTATTTTTCAAATTGAGGTTATTGTTGACTTTAGTTATTTTTTTTAATTGGTTTATAATTGTACGGTACATTCGTTTTACACTTATCATATTGTATTTTAATACCTTCATGTATCTATGTTTCTTTTTAACTTTTTGGTGTTTATATCTTAGTGTGTTATAGATTGATATTATTTCATGCTCATTTTTTTTTATCAAATTTAGGGCAGTTTCATTTTTTTTTTGTAAGTCTGTTGTCTTCCTAAAATAGGAATAAAATATGGTATTCATGTTACTAATATGTTCTGTGTAGTCATGTGTATCTTCTGGCACTACCAGATTATAGTATTCTGTGTTTCTAAAAGCTGGTATTATTAATTCAGTTATCGCAAATATTTTATACTTAATGCATTTTGCTAACTCTTGTATTGCTTTATTTTTTAAATTTATATCAATTAAATTGTTGGATTTTATATACATTGTATTGATTCTAATAAGATTTTTTATTTGTTGTATAACATTTTTATATGTGTGTTTAGCACGTTCAAGATCTTTTAATATAAACAAAGCGTTTGACTCTTCTATGGCGTTATCAATTTCATTATTTTCTAATGCCCTATGCATACTTGTTAGTGTTACATCGTATAGCATATCTGAAGATACTGAAGCCAGTTGTATTATATTTTTTATATAAATTTCATTGCATGGCACATCGTTTGGCCAATATGGAATGTTTGTTTTAGATTCATTTTTGTTTAACCAATCTAAAATATTAAAAATATTATTATTTTCATTTTCTATATATTTCCATACGTCAGATATGACATTTTCTTTACTCTCTATAATTGAGTATATGCTGTATTTATATATTTCATTTAATTTTTGGTCCACGTCGTCTATAAGATTTTGAATAAGTTCTTCTATGTCTGGTTCTGATTTTGTCTCTATATTTGAACACAAAACAACGTTTTCTAAATTTTTTATTATGATCATTGCATAAATTGATGACTCCAGTACGTTTATTTTTTGTTCATCAATTGACATTTGTTCTGCCCAATACATCAGTTTTGTGTTATGGTTTACATTGGTATCACATACTGAACTATTATATTTATTTATTATGTCCCAAGCAACAATTTGTATAGTGCTATCATTCCAACTTAATTTAATATTCTTAATTCTTCTCTTATGCAAATCTTCGTTTTTAGAACTTAATAATCCATTTATCATCATTTTATCATAAGATTTAGGACACGATAATACGTCATTTTTAATTAAATCTTCATCTTTTAGAATTTTTTGTAGAGGTGACCTGATTACTCCAACAATATTATATAAGTTGATAGATACATACTCTTGGACTTTTGATGTTATCGCTGGTATTTTTTTCTTATTAAATTTGTACGCTTCTTCAATGTACTCTCTTAGTTTTATAATGTGTGTTAGAAGTTTTGATGCAGTATAGTCAAAAATACTCTTCGATGAATTTATGTCATACCACATCACAAAATTTAGTTTTGAAAAATGTTTGTCAACAAATTCAGAGTTGTAAAATATTGTTAATGATTCTATGTACAACTCATATACTTTAGCCAACTTCACTCGAGTATATTCACGTGAATTAAGATTATTTTCGATTTTCTTATCTTGCTCAATATTTTTCTGTATAAATGAAAAAGTGTATGTAATGAATTTTTTTTTTCAAACAGTTTTCCTTTATTATTATTCTTTACGATGATTAGTACCAATTACTATGTTACCTATATTCAGTTTTATAAATAAGTTATTTTCATTATAAATAATATTCTAAATGTGAATTTTGAATCAACAAATGAATTATTCGTTTTAATTTATAAAATTTATTTAGCTTATTGCTTATTATTATTATTAAATCTGTAATCACAGAATGGTATCTGCAAAAACTATGATAAAGTGTACAAGGTGTTATTGGGTTTAATAAATTTTGATTAAGGTGTCTGATGTCAATGTAATTTTGTCCACAAAAATACGCTTTACAGGATTAATGATCATTTTCTGTAGAGTGAACCAAATTTTATAATTTTTTTTCTATAATAGAGGGTAATATTCTACAGGTTGCATTGAACTCAGTTTTTCAATATTTTGTATATTCTATACTACACAGTATCAACCCTCTCTAAATAAGTTTCGGAGAGAAATTTAGTGGAAAAGTATTATAACTAATGTGACAGATAAAATATAAAATACAATTTCAAATTTAAATCTGTTAGAATTGCGCAAAATTTGAAAAACCAGCACCGGCACCCTTAAGAGGTAAAATGTATTTATATAACAATTACCTTAAGGGGCCTCCAGTTAATGGAAAAAATTTATTTTTAGATAAAAAGCCAGACAAAATTGGAGGAATTTGGTTCAAAAAATTTTAATTTTGAAAACAGATTATGGTTGATTAACAAGTTTACTAGGTTTGGCCAGAGGCGAGTTTTAATATTCCAATTATTGTTAATGTTATAATGAATAATATAAACACAAAAATATCAATTTTTTTTTCATGGATATCACAGCTGAAAAAAATAGATATTAAAAATCACCTCTGCTAAACAAACATAATCTGTTTAAAAAATTAAAGTTTGTCAACCTAAATTCCTCCAGTTTTGACAGCTTTTTTGTTTAAAAGTCATTTTTTTTTCATCGACTGGAACCCACTTAATGTATTCTACATGAATTTACTATAAACGTAGAAAATAAATATTGGTACTTACTTTTTGGTAGGTTTTCAAATTATATTTTTCAAGGAAATTAAATGCATTTTTATATGGTACGATATTTTCTGTCATAATATCAACCATATTCTCAAAAATATCCATGTATAAGTACATCATCGCTGACGTATCCACGGTGTTATTTTGCAGAATATTCATATCATTTATCACTTGGTTCACTTGATTTGATAAAATGGAAATATTGTTCATGAAATCGACCATGTTATCTTCAATTGACTTCCATATATTTAATCCTGTGCTTATATCTTCAGTTCCTGTAACATTTTGAAATTCCTTAATTTCAAAAACAAAACTTTCAATAATTTGTGAAGCTTCCCTCAATTTTATAAATTTGTATGGTGAGTCTAAAACTGTTTCATCTGACCACTCATATATATTTTCAGGTAAAAGAAAACCCGCTATATCATCATTAGAATACATTTGTTCTTTTATTGGTACTCCAACACCAATAAACATATTATATGTCAAATAGTGTACATTACAATAGGACACAGTTGTTATCCATAAAAACTCATATGGTGACGGTACACCAAAATTATCGATTTCAAGAATATTATTTGGTAGCATACAATATCGACCAGTAACCTAGAAGAAAACCAATTAATTAAGACTAGGTATTTATCAAAATATATGTAGGTTTACATAGATATAATTTCAAAGTTGAATAAAAACAATTAAATATTAATTACTTACGTTAAGATAAATTAAAACAAATATAATTAATAATCTTTTCATGGTAATAAGTAAAATCAAAATAATATAAAATAATGACTAAACGAATTTGGTTCACTTTTATTACAATACTACTTTTAATGATTATGAAAAATCTAAAAACACTTGATATAACTATCATTTGTGAGTAATAAATTAACAAACAATTACAGACATCAACCTCGGTTAAAATGTTGTTAACAATCGATAAATTATATACATAGACTGGTATTTTAAAATCATTTTTATATAGGTATATATATAATTCTCAGCCATACAAACAAACGTTTAAAGCATCGCTACAAATAACAAACAAACATGTGATTAACGTCATTCGGCTACGCAAATAAAAACCTAAGCTCGATGAAAATTGCAAATGATCAATCGATTACTAACCATACAGGGTGGGATTTTGAACGTATACTGAATTCAAAGACTTAAAGATCGACGGAATTAAAATAATTTATATTTAAAGTGTTATTGATGTGCAATTATTTGAGCATTACAATTTGTTTTATATTGCGTAAATGTTATATTATTCCAGATATTAATTCTTTGGTTCCCAAGTAAAATAACAGAAGTCATAATAATCAAGTTTTCAAATCAAGCAATTTAAAGCTTATATTCTAACTATCTACTGTCTATTGATTAAAATATATTAACTAAAATGTCTTATTATTATATTATACTATTAATGCATTTATCCATTAATTATTTCTTAAAATTTTAGATTGTAGGATAATAATTGCTGGTAAGCACTTAGTGTTTGACCTTGGTCATCAGAGTCATGTGAATAAAAATTGTTAAGAGTTAAGAAATTTTTATTATTACTGAAGTATTCATCAGTACTTTCACCTAATATATTATTATTTTGAATTCCATGTGGAGTGATAAATGTATTGAATTTATGATGATGTGTTACTTTTCTGTCTAACATCACCTTTTTGTGCAATGAAAAATCAAAGTTTTGATTTTAGACTTCAACACATTTCCCGGTGCCTAATTTAAGTGAATCTAGTTTGTAATTTAGTGGGTCAACATTAAAAATTAGTAGAAATTATGTAGAACATAAATAAAATTATCAGTCTTTTTTTCCATACATAATAAAATTTTCAAAATAGTTTGAATCTTTATGAGCTTATATAAAATAAATGTTTAAACTAACCTTTAAAAAATAAATTTTAGATTTTAGATTCTGAGCGGAGCGATGAATGTATTAATTTTACAATGATGTGTATTTTTTTTATTATTATTATTTTAGATTCTGAGTGGAACGATGAATGTATTGATTTTACAATAATGTGTGTTTTTTTTTTTATTTTTGTGTCTGTCATCACGTTTTAGGACAGTAAAAGTGCTTGGATTTTCTTCAACAGTATCTTTTCTGATAGGAAAGTGAATCTAGTTGGTACTTTGGGGGGTCAAAAGTAAAATTTTTCCAATAGTTTTCAAACGCGCCGTGAAAAACAAAAGAAAAATTAAGGAAAAACGGGAATTTTTACGCAAAATCTGTTTTCGAGAAAATCGATTTTGGTTTTTGGTGTAACTTTAAAACAAATGACCGTAGATATATGAAATTTTGACTGAATGTTTATCTTAGCATTTTCTATACACCATACATTTTCAAATATTTTGATTTATTTGAGCTCTTTACGGACATTTTCATTTTGCATTTTTTTTAGTTTTTT
>NC_042495.1:72369924-72371032 GCF_005508785.2 Acyrthosiphon pisum | reverse complement strand
TCAGAATCGTTTTTTCTTATACAGTGATATTATATCATTGAATTCAAATTTAATCCTGTCCATTATACAGTGACCCACTTCTAACCTACTGTACAGCAGAGCGACATCCACTTACCCACCTTTTTTTTTTGTGTGTATGTGTCTAATGTACACGATAAGTAGTCGAAATAATGCTTCAATTTTCAACTTAAGTATCTTTTTCAATGGGAAAATGAATCTGGTTAGTGCAATGGGGAGGTAAAATTTAAAATTATCAGTAATTTTCAAAAGCGCCAGGAAAAACAAAAACAAAAATTAAGGAAAACCGGGAATTTTTACGCAAAATCGTAATATATTATATTCCCCGCATATGTTTTTGGACAAATAAATGTCATGACTTATTTTATTACATAGGAATATGAGATCAATTTTTAGGTATAGATACGTATTCTCTGCACTATATCCACATAATATAGCGCGTCATGCAGCATAGGTAGAGTAAAAAAAAATTATTATGTATATTATTATATGTTATTGTATTTTTACAACTACAGTTAGAATATATAACCAACCAAATTTATTTTTAATTGTTTACCCTAATTTAAAATGTCGTTAAATATTAATATATTTTTTGGATATGGAGGTAGCTCTTGGATACGCATTTGCTACATCATATTTCCCACAACATATCTAAAGTTGTATATGTCTGTTGACCAATTTTTATTCGCCTTTAGGCTCGTTCAGGCCAAAGAAAAATTTGATTCGTATTTTAAGAAACTCAATATATAGGAATACAGAATAGGTTCACTCTGCCAAACGTCTACAATAGTAAGGAGATAAGACTAAAACTGATAACGACATGTTTACAAATTATTTTTTGCTTCCAAAACCAAAGACCCGCAATCTCATAAATATAAACGCCAATTGCCATCAAGAAGAAAAAATATGGAGGTGAGCATGCTTGGTAAATCACCTTGTACCTATACTCTAGTATTTAACTATTTTGCACAGTTTTATTTACTTGCAAAATTTGAATTAAAATGTATTCCATACATAGTAACTGTTGTGTATTGTTAATATGAATAATAACATAAACGTATATTATAGTCTTTTATTATGAAAAGTATAA
>NC_042495.1:72367798-72369874 GCF_005508785.2 Acyrthosiphon pisum | reverse complement strand
AACTATTTACACTACGATTTCAATGCGTCTATATTTGCAAACATAATATCGTAAGTATTTGTAGCATTAGTATGTGCAGTAGTTGTTTGCGCCGACAACGATACTCACGTAAGCTAGATGATCGGTCGTGGGGCTTTGCGGGCCGACGACACATCGACCGACTCACACACACACAGCACAGTATCGTGTTTATGTTATTATAATTAAATTGTTTATTTGTATATTTTGTTTTGTGTATTATATAAACGAAGATTACCTACACTAATGTAAACCGGTCGCCGACTGCTCGTCACGGGATGCGTGAATTAATATCACAGCCGCCCGAATGCAAATCAGTTCGCTAAACGGTGTCAAACAAACACCCACGAATATTGCAGCGCGCGAATCGCCGGTTTTTAATTATTAAATTGTTTTCCAAAATTATTGTCGTTGGGCGCGAATCGTCCTCTTTATGATAATTTTGTTGTGTCGTGGGCGCGAATCGTCTTTTTATAATATTTTTACTATGTCATTGGGCGCGAATCGCCCACTTATACAATATTATTATTACTACGTAGGTATTGTCTTATCGTACTCGGCTGTGTACGCCGTTGTATTACATTGTGTCCGGACGCGCTAACCGCGACTGTTATTTTACATACCTTACAATATTATTTTGAATTGTGAACTGTGAAGTGTATTAAAAAATTGTATTATTGTTTATTATTTTACTGTTCATTATTATAGCTATATAGGACCAGCTGGCCAGTCTGCGCTCCACAACTCCGTGAGTTTTTATACATATTATTATACTATTTTGTCTGGCTAAAGGCTGTCTGTGTTTTTATTATTATTATCATTTTATATTGTTGTATTGCTGTGCATTTAATATTATCATCAATTTCTCGCTTTTTACCAGTAATACAGCAACACTACTTATCAGCTTAAGAACCGTGTTATTATTTCTTATTATCAGTTTAATATAAGTACACCCACACACATATACACATCTCTACACACTCACCATACACACAGCAATCAGAGTTTTGATCGGCGACCCCGTCCACCTCTCTTGAGTCGCTAAACATATTATATACACAAATATAAAGGTCGGTCGGTGTGTGAGTGCTGCGCGCGAAGTATACGGCGATCGGGCCACTGGCTAATTATTGTTCCCTACCCAGCGCATACAATGTCCGTAAATACAATATAATATTATGTTATTATTTGTACGCGTTCAGTGTGGGTATGCTTGCAATGCGGTACAACAGCGGTTCCCAACCTTTTTAGTCGGCGGTGCCCTTTTGTTGTTCCAAATTTAGTTAGGTGCCCCTCTGTGAATATTATGAAAAACATGATAAAAATGAACACTTGTTTTCATTGTTGACCGATTTAAATAATTTTATTGTACATGTTGTGTATTGTTAATATGAATAATAACATAAACGTATATTATAGTCTTTTATTATGAAAAGTATAAATCGAACTGACGTACATATAAAATTGTCTACTTGCTAATGACCGATGGACAATCCCCACCGATCGTAATATGATACTTATGATTATTATTGTTAATATAAACGTTTAGTATATAATGTAAATGCTGAATATGCAACATCTCTTTCCTTTAAAAAAAAATATTAAGTATTTTGTATAGTGCTTATAATTACTATGTTAGTATTTATTTTATTTTTTTTTTTTTTTACATACGAGTATTTATTATATAATATGATAACTGATATAATTAATAGTTAATTATTGCCCTAAGCATAATCACTTGGAGAATATCTCTGAGGCGGTTTTCTAGATCTAATTGGTCTGGGTGTTTTATTTACTATTACGGGATCGGCCGGATCGGGATTTTGATTTTCAACTACAGTTTCAGTATTTTTATAATTTTCATTTGTTTGTCTAGCTGGTGTAGGTGACAGTGAGTTATTTATTTGGTTGTGTGGCCATATCTGATCAGTGTGTCTTATCCATTCAGAACCCTCGTCTAGTATGATTTTATGAGTGTTTTTACTAATGTTTTCTGTAATTTTTCCTTTTTGCCAATATTTCATTTTTATTTCGATAATCCTTAACTAATACCAAATC
>NC_042495.1:72362401-72365249 GCF_005508785.2 Acyrthosiphon pisum | reverse complement strand
AAAAAAGTGGTCAGATAAATTGTACGCGATTGCGTCATCATGAATATTTCATTCGTGTTATTACCAGAATTTTCGGATAAAAATTTATTGTGTGAGCGGTTATCATACTTTGGTTTATTGTTCTTACTTTTACACATAGGAGCCAAATGACCTTTGATATTGCAAATATTACAACTGTAGTCCTTGTATCGGCATTCTTTTTGTGTGTGGTTTGATCGACCGCATGTTCCACATTTTGATTTTTCCGTGATTGACTGCTTGGCTGATTTTGCTTGCTGACTTTGTTTTTGATATTTGAAGTCAGCTTCTTCCTTTATCCATCCGGTTTTATTGTTGATTGTAGATTCTTTTGCAGCAGAAATTTCCATAAGTTGCGAATATGTGATGCTTATTTTTGAGGCATCTTCCTCTAGTAATCGATCTTGAATTGGTCCCGCGTTCATACCAACAACAAAAATGTCACGGATTACAATTTGTAATTCCGTTGAAAAATTACATTTTGATGCTAGGTTCTTTACTCTTGCTCCCCATTCAGCTACAGTTTCGTCTGGTCTCTGCTTTGCGTTGTAGAATGCATATCTTGATGCGAAGTACGATTTCACTGGCTTGTAATAATTGTTTAACAAACCTAATAGTGTGTCGTATGTCTGAACGTCTGGTTTTGCTGGAACGCATAAACTGAATAATATTTTGTGAACTTCCTCACTAATTGAAGATAGTAGTATAGCTCTCTTCTGGACTTCGTTACTTATTCCGTTTGCAATGAAAAAATTTGTAAGTCTTGATTCAAATATTGTTATGTCGTTTCCAGATTCAAATGTTCCTGGTGAACCTATTATATTATGGAATTGAGTAATATTTTTGTTATCCTCATCCATTTTATAAATATTTTAATTTAATATGAGATGAGTTTAAAAATGTTTATCTTCGTCGCCAATTTGTTGTGTATTGTTAATATGAATAATAACATAAACGTATATTATAGTCTTTTATTATGAAAAGTATAAATCGAACTGACGTACATATAAAATTGTCTACTTGCTAATGACCGATGGACAATCCCCACCGATCGTAATATGATACTTATGATTATTATTGTTAATATAAACGTTTAGTATATAATGTAAATGCTGAATATGCAACAGTAACCATAATATTCAAATATATATAGTTTCCATGAGAATGGTCAGCTATACTATTAAAATAATATTTGTCTTTCACTTCACAATTTTTTGTTTAAAGATTGGGCTTACAGTTATTACAATTTATAACTTACCTTTGTCTCTCAAAAGAAATATGTCTTCGAATACGTCGAACCAGTCTATGTTGAATGATGTCAGTACCATATGAGCCGTACTAAAGATTACGGTGCCATGAGCCCCCCGGTGGTCCCCGGAAAAACGGTTTGACGTAGGCACCCAGCGTACATCATACCTTTGCAGATTTCGTCAAGTCAGCCCCCGCCATGGGTTTAAATGAGGAATTCTCAAGACATGCAAAATATTATGTTACCATGGCCGCGAAGCGACTGAAACCGCTGTATTATGCCAACATTGCTGCAGCGACAGCGGACAGCAAAGTGCCGACCGATTTTGTGGACCAAATAACGGGGTCGATATTCGGGCGGCTGGTCGCGGCTTGTGTGCAGGACTTGGCACTGGTCGCTTGTGTACAGGACTTGTCGCATCAGAATTCGGCTGTACTCACTGAAATAACGACACAACATGGATGACGATCAATGTCTTCGATTTCGTCTAGTCGATCCGTGAATTCAAACGATGAGGGCTGCACGAGCCGTGCATACATAAATGGCGTCGCAGCCGTGAATCGAATTGAGACATATAAACATTCTATGCCGAATATTGCGGTGACGTTCATCGAAATTGAAATTGAAAAGGATATGCAGTGTCGCAACTAGACATTTGGGGGCCCTAAAGTCAAATATAAAATAGGGCCCCTATCAAAAAATGTAAATGGTCTTAAACAATTAAGGGTACACGGTATACCGCTTCCTCTCCACCCATAAGGTACCTAATCAAAACCTGATATATTTCTAATTTACGGGACACATTTTTTTTTTTTTTGAAACATATCTAGTTAAGTACGCTGAAAAAGATGGTGAAGTCAGAATTTGGGGCTTGGACTTAGTTTCGAAGTTATGACACTTCAAAGTTAGCATATAATACGTTTAATAACTCATAAATGTCCCGTCGCCAAACAGGCCGTCGTGGCCCCGTCGTATTATGATGACTATGCCATGAAAAGTGAACCGAGCTCGAACCCTAGGTAAACAGTTTTTTTCACTATTCACGTTGTGTCAATGGTACACAATAATATTAATAATTGTTATTATTTCATCTTAACCAAGGTTGACCCGAGGTGGTTTGCACAGCAAATAGGGGGATATTTTCGTTTTGAATGTCCGAGCGAGCGTAGCGAGCGATTGGCCACGCTAGCAATAAACGTATACTTTAAAAACAATATTTTTGAAACCCTTGTTCAACCGAGGTGGTTTGCATAGAAAATAGAGGGATATTTTCGATTTGAATATCCGAGCGAGCGTAGCGAGCGAATGGCCACGCTGGAAATAAACGTATACTTTAAAAAAAAATATTTTTGAAAGCCTAAGTTCTTAAAATACATATTTTAGAAGAAAAAAATTTTACAACATTTTTTTAAACCTATATTACAATTATTGTTAAAACCTTAGTTTTTCAAAAAAAAAAAATACAAAAAATCAACGAACTCGTGATGAGATCGAACGCCGACAGATGGGCACCATAGGCCAATGATACTACCACTGCGCAACTATTCTATTTAGGTATATATAGGGCATTATTGGTATTTA
>NC_042495.1:72358186-72362301 GCF_005508785.2 Acyrthosiphon pisum | reverse complement strand
TCGCGCACACTGCTTGCGCTCCGTCTTGTGTCTTATTTATTCCGTATACTGATCTTATGTATCATTTCATACTTAATTACACTTATAACATCTGCGTTAAATTAACATAGACTAAGTAATGTAAGGTTTACTTAGTTTCTCTAATTGTTCCCATAATCGTTATAAATAACAAAATTAATAATCTCTCATAGTCGTTTACCTACGTATTCACTATATATACAATAAGTAACTTGTGTGTTGTCTTATCGCACGCCGCTGCGGCGGCAGTGACCTCAACTTTATCGCAATAACAATTATGCCGCAATCTACATCCAATAATAAAAACACAAATTTAGCCAGCACTAAATCTAATGACATCACCAAACTACAGCCTGCTCGTCTAAACAAAGTATCAACTTCTGTCAACACTAATCACTCAGCCGGTAATCAAGACGTTACTATGGAAAATTCTTCATCAGGGAATTGGTCCGTGGCACAGTCAAAAAAAAATCTAGGCAAAAGAAACCTCTCTTCCTCTTCTTCCGAACCAAATTCGCCCAAAACGCAAATCAACAAAAAACTATTTTTTACGTCAAATCGCTTTGAAGTGCTCTCGCAAGATGAATCACAGCCCACCACTTCAACAGAACCTACTCCATCGATTTCTAACGAGTCGTTTCCAGAGAATAACATCAATGTCGGAATTAAATCAACCCTCCCCCCACCAGTTTTTGTAAAAGGTGTAATCTGTTTTACAGATCTTTTTTCAGAACTAATTGAACAAATTGGAGTAGATAATTTCTCCTGCAAATCCTCTACTGACCGCCTAAAAATTATGACAACTAACCCAGCTTCCTATAGAACGCTGATTCATTTCCTCAAAGAGCAAAAAGCTGAATACCACACGTATCAGCTCAAGGAAGATAAACCAACGCGGGTAGTCATACGTAATCTCCATCCATCCACACCTACAGAGCTTATCAAATCAGAGCTTGTGTTGCGCTTATTTGAGGTCCGTCAAGTAACAAACGTATTACATAAAATCAATAAACACCCACTACCGTTGTTTTTCGTCGACCTCGAACCGACGATACACTCCAACGACATTTATAAGCTGGCATCTCTTATCCACACCAAAATAAAAGTGGAAGAACCATACAAAACAAAAACTATAAGCCAGTGTATCAACTGCCAGGATTATGGTCATACGAAATCGTACTGCGGCTATCCAGCTCGCTGTGTCCGCTGCGGTGCACTCCACTCTTCATCGGCCTGTCCAAATCCACGGGATGCTACTCCAAAATGTGCCCTCTGCTCCGGTGATCACCCCTCAAATTATAAAGGCTGCTCTGTTTACAAGGATCTACAACATCGTAACAAACCAAAAAAGAGCAATCTTCTGTCGGATAATATTAGTCATAAGAAAAATGTACAGGTTAGTCATCCAGTGGTTATCTCCTCAACACTTCCACCAGACTCGTCCCAAACCTACGCTCAAGCTACCTCCGGTTCTTCCTCTAATAACACAATCCCTCCTCCTGTATCAGAAATAAACAAATTCCTCGACGAGTTCAAATTACTAATAAATCCACTAATCGCCCTACTCACCCAAGTTATCTCAAAACTTCTGGATAAAAATTAATGTCTTCATATACAAGCAACTCCCTTCTTATCCTTCTATTTAACTCAAATGGTCTCAAAAATCACTCAAACGAACTCCAATTAGTACTCCAGGAGAAGCGTATCGATATTGCCTTGATATCCGAAACGCATTTTACAAAATACTCTCACATCGCTATACCCGGTTATCATCTCCTAAAAACAAATCACCCAGATAACTCTGCTCATGGTGGTGCTGCAATTTTTATTAAATCTTCCTTGTCTTTTCAATCCCTTCCAAATTTTTGTCAGCCTCATCTACAGTCTTGTGCTATTTTACTACACCTCAACAATATACCAACAACTTTAGCAGCAATATATTCCCCTCCGAGACATAATATTAATATTCAAAACTATATAGATTACTTTAGCTCTTTTAGTCAAAACTTTATTATAGGTGGTGACTTCAATGCTAAGCACCTGAGCTGGGGGTGTCGTACAAACAACCCAAGAGGTATGGTTCTCTATAGTTTTATAAATCTTAAGGGCTACACAATCCTCGCGCCTCCCGGACCAACATATTGGCCCACCTCCTTACGCAAAAAACCGGACATTCTAGACATATTTGTTTCTAACACACCTCGCAACCTATTCTGCACGACAACCAACCTCTTAGAACCCTGCTCGGATCACTCTGCAGTACTCTTGACTGTCAGTGCCTGTCCTCCAATCCGGCCTTCTCTACCAAAACTTTTTCTCCACTCAACTGATAGGCTTAAATTTCATGACTTGGTAGATAAAAACATAAATCTCAAAGTTAGTCTTAAATCCCCCCAAGAAATTGATGTAGCCATAAACAACCTAACAAATGTAATCCAGTCTGCAGCATGGGCTTCTGGTCCTACTAATATACAGTATTCAAATGTTGCTCCTTCAGTTCCCGAACATATTCGTATCCTTATATCCAATAAGCGCAGAGCAAGGGCCGTTTACCAACGTACACGTCTCCCATCCCACAAACGTATCTATAACAATCTATCTAACTCGCTAAAAAAAATACTAGCTAAACATAAAAATCAATCTCTAGAAAACCATCTCTCAAACTTATCACCTAATAATGGCAGTCTCTGGGCAGCTACTAAAAGTTTTCTAAAATACAAACCTCCGCTCGTTCCTATAATAAACCCCCACGGTGGTTTTGCATCAACCGATGTTGAAAAAGCAGAACTGTTTAAAGAACACCTAACTGAAACTTTCACGCCTCACCCGGATATACAAATTCCTTCACATACTGACATAGTAAATCGCATACTTGATATCCCTCTTCCTATCTCTCCACCAGTTAAGCACTTCTCTCCTGGCGACGTAAAATTTGCAATTCAAAAATACAGTCTCAAAAAATCTCCGGGGTTCGATTTGATAACTGCAGAAGTGGCCAGGTCCCTCCCCATGAGAGCCATTGTTCTTCTCACAGTTATATATAATGCATGTCTAAGATTGTCATATTTCCCCATGCTTTGGAAATTCTCTATAACAATTCTAGTTCCAAAACCTAATAAGCCTCCTGACATATCCTCTTCATACCGACCAATAAGTCTCCTCCCCTTCTTCAGCAAAATTTTAGAAAGATTAATTCTTAAAAGAATTCTTCCATACATTTCTGCCAGCTCCATATTACCAAATACTCAATTTGGTTTTCGTTCCGCTCATTCCTCAATTCATCAACTGCACAGACTAGTCGATGCTATCTCATTCTCCCTTGAAAAAAAAAGTTATTGCTCCTGCGTCTTCTTGGATATATCCCAAGCGTTCGATAGGGTATGGCATGAGGGACTACTATACAAAATAAAGCCAATATTGCATCCAACTTATTACTTATTAATCAAATCCTACCTCACAGATCGTTACTTTCAGGTCAGAGTTGGCACATCCTTTTCTGGCTTAGCAAAAATTAGTGCAGGCGTTCCACAGGGGGGCATCCTTTCTCCTCTATTATACAACATATACGCTGCCGATCAACCCACCTCCCCGTCCACAACTGTTGCGGAGTTTGCCAATGACAAGGCTATTATTTCTATCCACGATAATCCTCACATAGCTTCCCTCAATCTTCAACTCCACCTCGACCTCATGGCTGATTGGTATAAAAAATGGCATATCAAGGTCAACCAATCGAAATCGCTTCATACAACTTTCACTCTTCGTCTTCCTCCTTGTCCTATGGTATCTCTAGACAATATTCAAATCCCCTCCTCACAATCGGCTAAATACTTAGGTCTGACAATTGACCGTCGACTCACATGGTCACATCATATTAAAAACAAAAGACTTGCCTTAAATGCACGACTCCGCGTCCTCAAAACTCTAATTACCAAAAACAAACACACTCCATTAAACACTAAACTCTTAATTTATAAATCCTTGTTTAAGCCTATGTGGACATATGGTCTTCAACTCTGGGGGCAATGCCAAAAATCCAACACTAATAAAATTCAAACCTTTCAAAATAACATCCTTCGTAAAATCACAAATTCTCC
>NC_042495.1:72349949-72357436 GCF_005508785.2 Acyrthosiphon pisum | reverse complement strand
CCCCCCCCTGAATACGGCCATGGCTACGGGTGTCCGCTAAAAAATCTGTCAAAACCAAAAAACACACGTGTTTAAAACTTACAGTAACCCCCCCCCCCCCTCCCTCAGTAAAAACCTTTTTACCTTTTCACCTATCCCGATTGCGGCCCGTCCATAGTAGGTAGGAAATACTATTTAAGTGGTTATCAAAACAAAATAAATATCCCGATTGCGTCCGATACGTATAATGACATAAATATAACTAGGTATCGTATTCACGATTCATACGATCACAAATATTCGGCGTGGTAATTTCCAGACCATTAAAGATAAAAAAAAGCAGATAAACTGTAAGATTGCAAGGTTGCTAGTGGAACACAGTTGTATATTGTGCTGTTATAGTGCCGTTTGATTCTTCGTTTTATAAAATTTAAATTATGGAAATTTACGAAATGCTTAGCGAAAAAGAATAACCAATATTAATAATATTTAAATATAAATTTCGATTTAATAAATTATTAGCAAATGAAATAAAAAAATGGTGTTGTACAAATAAAAATTGTAAAAGTTTTGTCAAGCGATACAAGATTACCAGACAAAAAATTTGAAAGCTATCAAAATACATTTAATGGACTAATAGAACAATGTAATACATTTAATTTTAATTTTAAGCCCGTTGTAATATTCGTAGATTTTGAAACATCTATACACAAGACAATTCGTTTAACTTGGCCATTGGCTACTATAAAAGGTTACAGGTTCCATCTAGGTCAATCGTGGTGGCGAAAAATACAATCTTTAGGGTTAAGTACGGATTATAAAGACAAAGATAGTGATATAGGAAAGTTTTTAACATATATATTTGGATTATCATTTTTAGAACCTGAAATGGTAGGTGAATGTTTTGCCATAGATTTAGCTTCTATACAAACTTCAACAGCTAAAATACAATCATTTTGTGATTATTTAGTAGACACTTATATTGATGATGATTCTGATTTTCCCCCTGAAATATGGGCTACTTGTAGTTCTAGTATGTATTTGACAACGAATGCGTGTGAAAGTTTTCATTCAAAATTCAATTCACTATTTTATACTTCACATCAAAGTATATTTCAATTTTTGGAAATTTTGAAACAATTCCAAACAGATGCTAAAATAAAAATAGTTTGTAAGCCTCGGGAAACAACTAAACACATTAATAAAAAAAAATTCATACTAGGTAACCCAAATTACAAAATTAAAAATCTTAGAAATATCTGATTTTGATTTTGTAAAAATAATAAGTTTTAAAAATATACCTCTAACACTATAATTATTTTACTATTCATTGACATATTATTTGTATTTCACATCTATTTTTATTGTAAACAATTTATTATTTTAATATTCGACTAGGTACCTATTTATTGACAAATTAATTATATTTCATGTCTTTTTTTATTGTAAACAATGTATTATTTGTATATATATATATACTCTTAAAATTGTATACAAATACATCCATTCAGAAAGTATTTAAAATACAAAATATACTTGCCATGTATTTAAATACTTTTTATACTTTGTACATGTTTTATAATAGTTTTGTTTGGTGATTATATATATATTAATTATAAGGTATTTTGGGAACCAATGTGTCTTTGGACGCAATCGGGATACTTATATTTGGGATAAAATACGACTACCTGAATTCGGGCCGCAACAGTGGCGGTTTTGGGGGTGAGGCAAGTGAGGCGCCGCTTCACATGTAATTTTCAGGAAAATAAAAAATATTTGTTTCTTTAAATTTTGTAATATTTTGAATTTTGAATTTTAATTTATATAATTCAGACATTAAATGATTTAGAATTTAAGTTTAATAAATAGCAATATTTTTTTTTTTTTTTCTATATTTGTTCATTGTAACGACCTCAAGGTCTTTGACAATGCTTATCACAAGTGGGTAGTAGGGAGATCATGTGATCTATTTATCTATGTATATATCACTATATGCATGATACTACCCCCCTTCTCCAAGAGGAGACATGTGCGGTCTTCACTCCCAGTGGAGTGGGACCTAGTTGGAAACCGGATGACGCAATCGGACGACAGCACGGGAAAATGGTGACTGCGTAGAATCACACACATTTTTTTTTGCACTTTGCTATGAATCGAACCGATGACTGTGTGAGTCGTAATCAACTGCGTGACCACTGCGCCACTCCGGCCCCAAATAGCAATATTGAATATTATTTTTTTGTATAGAACTTGATGTACCTACAAACGTGAGAATGGCTGCGCGTCACTGTAACGTAACTTATGAGCTATTATAGCCGTTTCCATTTAATATTGCGCCCGGCGCCGCAACCGCTAAAGCGCTGAGATCGACAGAGGTGGTAGCCGCCATTGCCTAAGTTTGAGCATGCGAGGTGCGTCTACGCACACACAGGTAATCTCGTAAAATATTGTGAATAGCGCATGCGCAGACCGCCGTCAGAGGGGACTAAAATCAACCGCTCAACAATATTAGGCATTGGCAGCAGCCCGCCGGCCGCCGTGTGTGTACACATTGTATGCAGGGGGGGCTGCGCGCTGTTGTCTATTGACTCTATAGCACTGAATAATTTTTAATTGTAACTGGCTAATCTTTCCGCTCCATTTTGATAACCCATACCATTTAAAGAATACATTAACATAATATTTGGTTCCTGTGTATAGAGTAATAGTGTATTTACTATTTAATATTTTTCCGCCTCATGTAAAATTGCATGTCAAAACCGCCACTGGGCCGCAATCGGGCAACTTCGGTAAAAACCACCCAATGGCCTAAGTTTCCACGGGTTAATTAATAAAAAAAAAAATAATTATAGGTATATAACGTCATTGAAGGTACTTCAGGTATTACTTGTAGGTATATACAACAATATATTTATGCCAAGGACTGGAAGTGAGCAATTTCAGTCGCGAGCTTTGTGTAGCGACTAGCGAGCCGCAGTCGTTGGCCGCATTTCTGGAATTTCCGCAAAGACTGAAATTGCATTCCCGCTCGAGCCACACATACTATTTTTTGTCACACTTCTGCGTTCATCGATCACCTCAAGTTGGCAAAGGTAATTCACTATTCAGGGATATTCTATGCAACAACCAGACTATTCTACGAAAACAATTTCATGAAATTGAGAAAAATGTTTGCTCGTCATGCAGGGAGGTTATATCATGAATATAAGATGTAGCCCAAGATGTAGAGAACCTAAAGTTTATGTTTTGTAAGGAACGTGATATAGTTTTCAGTGTTGCCACAATAACTTATTTAAAAGAGGGTAACATTTTTTTTTATCCTCAATGATTTTTTGAAAGCATACAGTATAGTACAATTTATATATACTTTTATCTAGTTAAGTTTCAACACAAATTAATGTGACTTTCTGGTAAGGTTTTCTTTTAACTTTTCTTCGGCGGGCAGTCGAAAAATTTTTAATTTTCTCAATTTTAATGAATTTTGTTAAAGTTTTAACTTTAGACCCACATTAAAAATATTATACATATTGTGGATCTGTGTTCAACTCGACCGAGAGAGAAAATTATTTATCGATATTTAAAAATAAAAATGTTTAAAGCTCAAAAAGGGTCAATATATTTTGAATATCTTGTAGGAAATATCTTGTAAGGAAAATGTTCATATATTTATATAAATTATTGTTAAAATATAAAGTTTTTACGGTTATTGTTCATTTTTTTTTCACGATGCTTTTGAAAATTACTGGGAACTTTTCCAGTCACCCTACAAACATAAAATATAAATAATATCCAATTAGTATTGAGTATAACAAGCTCAAATACCAATCTATGTATAAATATTACTAATAAATAACGGTTGCATTGGCGCAAATAGGACCCCTTATGTCGGTCAAATCCCTCCAGTTCACAATCTAGTAATAATTAGTACTCATTTTTATATTCTATGGTACTAAGCATTATGGCCTATAGGGAAGGGGGCTTGAGTCCCCCCAAAAAATTTAGTCAATTTGCGCCTATGAACGGTTGAATGCTAATTTCGCAAAACATACAAATACAATTATTAAGGACGGCCACTGAGCACGAATAGGAATTAAATGCATTACATAACCTGACGGCGACGTCAGTTGGTGATTGGTGGACGGTGGTCCCTCGCTGGAACGGCGACAGCGGACAGGACGGATCTCTTCGTTGATGCGTACATAGGCGTGTCTACGGTGGCAGCCTAGGGTGTATGGGCTGCCCCAGCAATTTTCGAAAGGTGCCGGTTAACCGAGTTTTAAATCAGAAGAGTTACAACATTTATTTATTTTTTAAACTTGATTTTTTTTGTGGGTATCGTTATAATTACCATTTACTTATAAAGATTGATTTCCTCACTTCCGAAATCGGGAAAACCTACAATAAAGACTTGAGACAGACGACGACGGTACGGTATGCATCTAGGTATTATTGATATTATTGTTATATTATTTTTGATTTGTAGCTAGGTTGTGTAATCCAAGGCTGTGATGAATAATATTTCTGAAGTTAATGCAGATTATTATTGTAAATAGATAATTTAGACTTTTTTAAATTATATAAATATTTCATTGTGGAGGGGGGCTTAAAAAATGATGGCTTTTTTCAGTTCACTAATAAGCAGTGTTGGGAAAAGATAACCAAAAAATCAACTGGTTAAGATAACAGATAATTCATTCAAAATTTATCTAGATAAGATAAAATATAACATCATTTTTTTTATCTAGATAAAGATAAAAATACACATACATTTATCTAGATAAAAATATAAAAATAGATAATTTATTTTTAAATCATATTATAAATAATGTAATTTATTAGTAATTACTAATTAATTTTAATTAATAAATCCTTAATGCCATTTCTCAACTAAAATAATATACAATTTAAATTTTTAATACAACGCGAATAAAAATAAAATAACAAAATAAAACTGACAATATTTCAGTAAACATTTATTTTTTTAACTATAATAATATTGGAACAAATTTAGAATCACTACTCGGTTCTCGTAAATTATTAACTACTTCAGTATTTAAAAATATTCTTATTATTATATTATTTATCTAGATGAAATAATTAGATGATTTAAATATTTTTATCTAGATAAGATAGTTAAGGAAATAATTTTATCTAGATAATTCCCGACACTGCTAATAAGGTAGTGCCGGTTATTAGCTAGGCTGCCCCTGCTGATGAAGTCTAGTCACGCATGTGGATGCGTAACTAATTTGATATAAGCAAATCACAGCTATAGCTATACGGACCAGGCACAGAACCACGCCTTTAACCCTGAAAAGCTGATTAGGTAAAACCGTTCCACGTTCGTACATTGACAAAATAAGCCAATATCATTAAGATTTCCAATTATTTTGTAGTTAAAAATTTATAAAATGAATAATATTTAGTCAAGGATGTGAAAATTTTAAACAACGGTTCTCATAGGTATAGTTTATATTGTAACCAAAAAATCGAAATAATATTATAACTACAAGGTTTTTTATGAAAACATTTAAAGTTAAAATTTTAAGTTGATTAGATATTTAAATAAAAAATAACGATATAATTTATTTCATTGTAATTAAAAAACAGTATTTGTTGGGATGTATAATTTGTACGTATATTATAAATTTTCAAATTTTCAAAATATTTAGATTAATTTTAAGCAATAACCTCCATAGCTATACCAAAAACCTATCTACACTGTTCTACGTACTATGGTAAGGAGGTATTGACTCAACAATTAATAACAATAATATACCTAATATGATAATAATATACACCATTATTATAATTATTAAATAATAATTAATATAATAAATTCTTGTCTTTGCGGCCGTTTCTGACTATTGACCTTTATTGGCTAATTCCACCAGGAGACTCCCTCTCTAGTTTCCCTCATTGTAACGTTGGCCCCAATGTCATTAATTGATATGGCACAAGAACAGATCGATCAATCTGTGTCTTCAAAAGATCTCCCTTCCACAGGTCTAATCAGGACGGCGGGGGGTTTCTTTGGTAGAATCTTTATTTTTTGGGTAGTCATTGTGTTTGCAGCAGTACGTGTATCAGATTTGGTCATGTGAACCTTCTGGGGACGTTTCCCGACTGACTTGCTTCAGGTATCTGCATCAGTCTCCATTGTGGATTCAGCCTCCATATCGTGAGGAGGAACTGTAGGCAAATCGACTGATCTTGACTTAGATTTTAAAGCCCAGCGTTTCGTAGATGCTCTTGCCTCGATCGTTTTGTCACTATCCCACCAGCTGGGGGGTGAAGATAGTGTCAGTCTCGGCGTCTACCTTAACCACCTTTGCTGGAACTGCCGTGGCAGTTGCTACAGTTTGAGAGTCACCGTTTCCACCCTCCTAAGGGGAAGATGACAGAATGGGGTCCAGTAATCTTCCTTTCTTGTTGATGAACTTTGAAATCATCTCTTGGATGTTTTCTAATAAATGTACGACGCTTCTAAGTTCTGAAGCGTCTTCTGTCGTATTTCGGGGAACGTCCACTACACTCCTGAATTATCAAAACAAACGGTTTTCCGCAATGTTGCGGGTCTTAATCGAACTGCCCACACGCGCAGTTACTGTTGAAATGGTGCGTGGGTTCTCTGTGTTGTTAATTAAACTATTGGAGTCACGTGTGACCGAAATAACTGCAAAGCTACTCACTGGTTTTCTGGTGGCTGAACTGTAGGTATGGCGGATACCTAAAATCGTCCCCATGGGGGAATTGTTATAGGGTCGACTTAAAACTGACACCGAGCCTTTCTACGAACTTGATTCCATGTTTAGGCGCCAAAGACACAGAAGTTTCTCAGAAATTTGAATAGCTATTCTTCAATCCATGAATGCCGCTAGGAGAAGGCCTCGGAGTGCGATTTATCACGGAAACAAACGTGTAATTCATGATACTATCACGTCACGATTAAGGATAAGACATACCTGTCTACCATTAACATCTTGTCGCCGCCGCGACAATAGCAACGATACCACTACCGCCGACCACCACACACACGCACACATATACGCCCAGCCTTACCAGTTCAATTATTATTGTATATAATTTATAATTATTAGGAATATTCAATTACATAATATGTAGATTAAGCGTATCGGTGCAATAGCGACCACCGCCAGATCGCCGGGCCGCGGATTATAACACGGCCGCCCTAAAATCAGTTAGTTACGTTCGTACACCTAAAGGCGCACGACCATCGCGCGTCGAAGTTTTATTGTTTTTAAAAGGCACGAATTGCCATCCTTGTTTGTATGTAAGGCACGAATTGCCACCTTTATTATATTTGTGTATTTTTTTATACATGTTGCGACGCATTGTCTGTGTCGTGTGCATTATTATTGTTTTTTAGGATAGGGGCAGCTGGCCAGCCGTGCTCCGTCTAAATTGTGAGTTTTTATATACATCTTATTATTAATATTATTTGTGTTATCTGTTGGACCAGAAGGGCCATTTTTATTATTTATCAT
>NC_042495.1:72341253-72348313 GCF_005508785.2 Acyrthosiphon pisum | reverse complement strand
AGTCAAACGGAAGATCAGTCGGAATCATTGGTATTCGAGGAATACATACATTTTCACCTGCGTACTTTCCGTTAATAATGGTTGCCTCAATTAAATTCGGCATAAGTCTCTTTACCGAAAGTCGAGTACCGTTGCAAAGTCGCAGTGGATTCAAATTACGCAGTATCAAAATAACTGTACCAACTTTCAGTTGCAAGTTATGTGTTGGAAATCCTGGTATCTCCAGAGAGTTCAAAAACTCCGTTGGATAATTTACTACATCATCGGGATTTGTTATTGAATCAACGGATTTGTATGTCACCAAATCGCCAGCAATTTTTGATTGAATGGTGAAATTCAGTGCGTGGACATCATTATTCGTTGCTGCAAGAATTGCTCGTTGACTTAACCAAGCATAATTCTTATAATTCTCACTAATGTTTGGGAAAACATTTTCAATAAGAACTAATTGAGTGTCTACAAATCGGCAAAAGTCGTTGGTAAGAGTAATTAATCCAGATGTCGCATCAACTGGGACTTTTCCATTTCCAAGATCTAACAATTCTTTTGAAAATTGTGCAGCACTTTGATCATTTTGAAGTTGAACTCTCATATTAGTGGTTAGCGATAATGTTTTTACGTTATTCCATAAAGGTGATGCCTTTAGGCAAGCATTCAATTCATCTGCAGGCATTCCACGGGGAACTACTGGCAACGTCTGCCTGAAATCGCCTGCCAACAATATCATCAAGCCGCCAAAGATGTTGTTATTTCTCCGAAGATCCTTCAGTGTGAAGTTAAGTGCTTCAAGTGATTTCTTATGTGCCATTGTGCACTCATCCCAAACAATGAGCTTGCATTGCATTAACAATTTTCCCATTGCACTGGATCGGGAAATATTGCACGTTGGAGTATCAATTGTGTTTAAATTGAGTGGCAACTTAAGCGCAGAATGTGCAGTACGACCGCCATCTAGAAGAGTCGCCGCAATTCCAGATGATGCTAACGCCAAAGCTATGTCACATCTTGATCGAATAGTGGCCAAAATCATTTCATTGATTTCAATGACTGTTTTCCCTGTTCCTCCAGGTGCATCCAGGAAGAATAGACCACCAGTATTATTGTCCACCGCTTGCTTACATACTTGTTTTTGCTGTTCATTCAGCAACGGAACATTATTTCTAACTAATTCCTGCAATGTATCAACATTGTATTGCAGCTCTCGATTTAATTCTTGGTTGAATGCATCGTGCATCGATCGATTTGGCGCAATCATTCCTACTTCAATCAGTAGCTTGTTTGCAATAGTCAAGCATTGATCCTCAATCAGAATCAATCCTTCATTGTAGATTTCATCGGTTATTTGGATGTCAGGATAAAACAGTCATTGTCTCAATCGGTCATTTTCTCTTATTATATTTTGTCTTTCTTCTCTTAAGTTCCTTGAATAGACTTGTTGCTGGCTTGCATGTCTTGTGCGGCGGCCGATGTTCGAACGTCGTTCTCTAGGCATTTTGGACTATGGACAGAGTGTTGAATTTAACTTCAAATGCACGATCCACATAATTTACACTGAGCTTAAATGAAATTAACTGAGCAGAGAATAATGACTATCTGTCAAACACTTTATCACGCACCGTTGCTATTGGTTTGAAGTACATAAAAATAATATATAAAAGATATAATAGATGTATAATAGATGGCGCTGTATGTGAAAAACGATTTCAACACTTTTCTGTTGAATTTTTCCTGAATTTTCAAGAATTTTCTTTGCTATAAACCTCACGTAGCCCAAGACCTTTCCAACGAATGCAAAACCATGGAAATCGGTTGGTGCATTCTGGAGTTATAGCGTCAGGGAGGAAAACCGGACTTATTTTTATATATTAGATTATGTTTGCGCTAGTTAAGACATACGCGCGGACTGTCGCGGACAACAAAACAACTGGCTGCGAGTGCGATCTAATTAAGACTGTTTATTATAATATAAATCGGCTATCGCAGTATCGCGTTATCGTCGATACCGATTACATAATAGTTTTATTATACTATATGATAATATTAATTAGGTAACATACATAACATTATTCCTCCTTAAAAATAATAATAATAATCTAATAACATTTTATAATTCAATTGCTTTTGCTTTCACATTCTTATTATACTGAAACAACATATTATAATTGTACACATAATAATTACATAATAATATAATAAATAATAATATAAACACAACAATAATAACTAATACATTATTTTTTTTTTTTTTTTATTCACTCTGATGTATTCCTTCGCTCAACATACTAGATTTTAATTTATTTATATGCTCCATTTTCACACTTCCATTCATCATCACTAAATACCTACATCCACTCAGTACTTTCATAATTTTACCTGGTAACCAATTTTGACCTTTTGCTTGTGGGTTTTTTACAAACACTTTTTCATTAATTTCAAAATTTCCCGATTTTCCAACTGAGTGCTCTGAAATAATGTTCCCCCCTATTTTTGGTTTTAATACTGTTAATTGTGTTTTCGGCTTAAAATTTAACATAATTTCTGCTGGACAACAACCTGTGTCAGCTGACGGTGTATTTCGATAAGACAATAATACGTCTATTTTCGTTTGCATTCTCGTTATCTCTCTCTCATTACACAGTGACTTAATTAATATCTTCTTAATAGTTTGTACCCCTCTCTCCGCCAAACCGTTTGACTCCGGATTATACGGTGGAGAATGTAATAACCTTATACTATTATTAATACAATATGTTTTTAATTCTTTTGAACCGAACGGCGGTCCGTTATCGCACACAAGTATTTCAGGCGATCCAAAGGTACAAAAACAACGACTTAAAACTCTGATTACCATTGTCGCGGTTGTTCAACATTCAATCCATTTACTTCCACCATCTACTGGAATTAATAACTTAATTTTATTTACGTCCAAAAAATCAATATGAATACGCTGCCATGGTTTTTCTGACTTCGGCCAGGGGACAAAAATTTTATCATTTTTACTTTTATCGTTTTGATTAAACTGACATTGTGAACAGCATTTTATATACTTTTCAATACAACTATCTATATTTGGCCACCATACATAAGATCGAGCTAACATTTTTGATCGTACTATACCTGGGTGGATTTTATGTAAAATATTTAACACTTGCTGTCTTAATATATTTGGAACTACAACTCTATTTCCTATAATTAAACATTCTTTTTCAATTGATAGCTCTGACCTCCTACGAAAATATGGTTCTGTTTGATCTGACACGTTTTTATCATTTTTATGGCCAACCCAACCAGACTTAACCTGCTCACAAACTATTTTTAAAACAGCGTCTTCACTTGTTTCCTTTGCTATTTCGTGAAACGTTAATGGTAACTGTTCAACTAACATTATTGAACCTAAATCTTCATCAACATTTCCCTCTATAGGTAATCTCGATAGCGCATCAGTATTATTTATATTTGACCCCTTTCTATATTGAAATTCATAATCATAACCCGATAATATTATAGCCCATCTCTGAAGTCTTGACGAAGCATGTACTGGAATATTTTTGTTTCGATTAAATAATGTCTTCAAACAAATATTTATGAAATTTTTTTATTCCAAATATAATAGCTAATGCCTCACGATCGATTTGAGAATAATTTTTTTCAGCTGCCGATAATGTACTCGATGCAAACACGATAGGTTTTTCTTCCTTATCTAGTATATGACTTAGTACTGCACCCACGCCATAACTAGAGCTATCGCATGTCAAAATTAAAGGCAAATCTGGGTTATAAGTAACTAATAACTGACTTTCTTTTAATACTGATTTCGCTTTTTTGAATGCTGACTCGCACTCTTTTGACCAAATCCACTTAACATTTTTTTTTGTCAAATTATATAATGCGGCTAAAATAGTCGATGACATTGGAATATAACCTTGATAATAATTAATTAAACCTAAGAACGATTTTAATTGACTTATGTCCTTTGGTTGCGGAGCATTTAAAATCGCTTCCATTTTATCATCCGTTGGGTGAACCCCGTGCTTATCTATCATATGACCTAAAAATACCACACTTGAACGGAAAAATTGACATTTATCAAAATTTAATTTTACCCTATACTCTTGCAAGCGACTTAATACCAACCAAACTTTATTTTTACAATCATCGACGGACTTTCCACTTATAATAATATCATCCAAATACACTTGAATATTTTCTAGCCCAATTAAAATATTTTCCATTACCCCTTGAAATTTACTAGGAGCCGAAGCTATACCATAACAAAGTCTATTAAATTGATATAATCCTTTATGAGTATTTACAGTCAAAAAATGACGACTCGACGATGCTACCTGAAGTTGTAAATATGCTTCCGATAAATCTATTACCGTGAAACATTGTCCTCCTGTTAAATTATTAAATACATCGTCTATTCTTGGTAACGGATGTTGATCTACTTTTACGTAAGGATTTAATGTATTTTTAAAATCTACACAAATTCGTATTTTATTATTTTTTTTTTTGGAACTATAACTATCGGAGACGCCCACTCACTTGTTACCACATGCGATATTACCCCTTCCTTTTCTAATCTCACCAGTTCTTCTTCCACTGCGGGTTTTAACGCATAAGGCACTTAGTACGCCCTTTGAAATTTCGGTACACTATTTTCTCTTAGTTCCAAATTTACTTCATGATCTTTTATACATTCTTCCTCATTGACCAACCTTTTTACTACCCCCGGAAATTTCAACTTAATTTCACACACTATGTCGTTCACTTGATTTTCATTGCTTTTTTTACAATTTATTTCATTACATTCTAATTTTATTTTATGACAATTAAAAATATTTTTCCATTCAGGAAACAATTCATTTAACCACGAACGACCCAAAAGTGACTTTTTTACACAATTTTCTGTTACAATTAACGGTAATTTAATAATTTTATTTTTTGAGGAACTCACATTTACAATTAATTGACCAACTACTGTTATAGATTCCCCATTTACTGATGAAAGATTGCATTTTTCTTTTTTTAATTTAGTCTTTCTAAAATATCTGTCAAAAATCACTTTTGGTATTACAGTAACTGAAGCACCACTATCGACTTCAAATGTCATTAACTGATCATTTACAACCAAATCAATAATGAGTGGTTCATTTACTTTTAAATTTTCAATACTATTTATACATTGTATATTATTAACAGTTTCTACTAATTTAATAATTTTTTTTTTTATTTCTACACATTACCGATACATGTCCTTTTAGTTTGCAATTGAAACACTCCCATTGTTTTGCTGGACAGAAACGAGCATCATGAGTTCTTCCACACCGGTAACATTGACTCGTCTCCTTACTTGATCCCTGTTGTGACTGACTGTACGATTGACTACCTCGTTTTGACCCATCGGCGCTTTGATTGGTTGACTGACTACTACTTGGTACTGCACTGGTATTTTTCTTGAACTGATCTGTCTTTGACTGTGGTTTATTTTTGTAATTTTTTGCGATCCAATTTACTTAAGATTTATTTTTTATATGGTTAGACTGATTTTTCACTAATTCTGAGTCAAAAGCTTTTTCACATGCTTTCTGAAAAGTTTGTGATGACTCTCCCAGCAATTTTCTTTGACAAGCTTCATCCGCTAGACCTACAATTAGTCTGTCGCGAAGTGCATCGTCCAAAAATGTGTCAAATTCACAGTGACTTGCTAACTTTTTTAACGTAGTGATAAATTCTTGTACCGATTCCCCCGGACTTTGACAGCACTGATTAAATTTAAAACGGTCACTCACCACTAAACGCCGTGACGAATATATCGCGTCCAAATATGTGACTAGTTCTTCAAAAGTCTTTTCTGAGGGATGACTCGGTAAACATGCGTTCTTCAATTGACTGTAGGCTTCTGAACCTATAAACGCAATGAGGTGCTTTTGACGTTGATCGTCTTTCACTTTTAACACTGACAACTGAGCCTTAAACGATCAAGATAATTTTTAAACGGTTCGTGATCTGGCACATATGACGAAATTTTGTTCGACATTATGAACTTCGTTTGTACGTTTTGCAAGACCACAAAAAAAACCAAACACTTTTCATATATTAATCACGCACATTATAATCTATACGATTTCCTTTATACATTTTTTTTTGCAAAAAAAAAAAAACGTATAACGCATTTTCTTCGTCGCCAAATATTATGTTTGCGCTAGTTAAGACATACGCGCGGACTGTCGCGGACAACAAAACAACTGGCTGCGAGTGCGATCTAATTAAGACTGTTTATTATAATATAAATCGGCTATCGCAGTATCGCGTTATCGTCGATACCGATTACATAATAGTTTAATTATACTATATAATAATATTAATTAGGTAACATACATAACAGTTTTTAGATTCTGAGTGGAGCGAGGATTCTATAGAGGTTTTAAAATGGTATTTATTTTATTTTTTTTTTTTATCCTGTATACAAAATTTCTACCAGAAAGAGTGCTTCGATTTCAAAATAATATAGTATATTATTTTTATCAAATTGGATCAAGATAATAGGTACTTTAGAGAGGTAATTTTTCGATTTTATCAATAATTATTTAATGCCACGGGAAAAAAACCACCGACAAATTACGAAAAACCGCTAAAAATGGTATTTTAATTTCTAGGACTTAATAGGTATATAACCATAGAAACAAATGAAAAATAATAATATATTATAATATTAATTCAACTTATATACAATTCTATAATAAATAACAACAATATAAAATATCCGGCTGACAAACCGTCTCCGCTCAGATCGATAAGAAAAAATGATTTAGCCCTTGTAAATTAAACCTATATCAATTATTTCAATTAAAAGCATTAATGCATATTTTACTAAACTTTGGAGGACCATAGTTAATAAACTAGCGAACCAAAATTGATGATTTTACCATCAACATTTTTAGAAAAAAAAAGCTTTACCAGAATCCACTAAAAAATATAGTATTTACCATTTGAAAAAATAGTGTTGATTTTGTTATTGGTACACCTGCGTGTTTAAAAATTTTGAAATTGTTATAAA
>NC_042495.1:72326679-72341153 GCF_005508785.2 Acyrthosiphon pisum | reverse complement strand
TTTTATCATTTTTATGGCCAACCCAACCAGACTTAACCGGCTCACAAACTATTTTTAAAACAGCGTCTTCACTTGTTTTCTTTGCTATTTCGTGAAACGTTAATGGTAACTGTTCAACTAATATTATTGAACCTAAATCTTCATCAATATTTCCCTCTATAGGTAATCTCGATAGCGCATCAGCATTATTTATATTTGACCCCTTTCTATATTGAAATTCATAATCATAACCCGATAATATTATAGCCCATCTCTGAAGTCTTGACGAAGCATGTACTGGAATATTTTTGTTTTGATTAAATAATGTCTTTAACGGCAAATGATCCGATACTAAAATAAATTTTCGACCAAACAAATATTTATGAAATTTTTTTATTCCAAATATAATAGCTAATGCCTCACGATCGATTTGAGAATAATTTTTTTCAGCTGCCGATAATGTACTCGATGCAAACACGATAGGTTTTTCTTCCTTATCTATTATATGACTTAGTACTGCACCCACGCCATAACTAGAGCTATCGCATGTCAAAATCAATGGCAAATCTGGGTTATAAGTAACTAATAACTGACTTTCTTTTAATACTGATTTCGCTTTTTTAAATGCTGACTCGCACTCTTTTGACCAAATCCAACATTTTTTTTTTGTCAAATTATATAATGCGGCTAAAATAGTCGATGACATTGGAATATAACCTTGATAATAATTAATTAAACCTAAGAACGATTTTAATTGACTTATGTCCTTTGGTTGCGGAGCATTTAAAATCGCTTCCATTTTATCATCCGTTGGGTGAACCCCGTGCTTATCTATCATATGACCTAAAAATACCACACTTGAACGGAAAAATTGACATTTATCAAAATGTATTTTTACCCTATACTCTTGCAAGCGACTTAATACCAACCAAACTTTATTTTTACAATCATCGACGGACTTTCCACTTATAATAATATCATCCAAATACACTTGAATATTTTCTAGCCCAATTAAAATATTTTCCATTACCGCTTGAAATTTACTAGGAGCTGAAACTATACCATAACAAAGTCTATTAAATTGATATAATCCTTTATGAGTATTTACAGTCAAAAAATGACGACTCGACGATGCTACCTGAAGTTGTAAATATGCTTCCGATAAATCTATTACCGTGAAACATTGTCCTCCTGTTAAATTATTAAATACATCGTCTATTCTTGGTAACGGATGTTGATCTACTTTTACGTAAGGATTTAATGTATTTTTAAAATCTACACAAATTCGTATTTTATTATTTTTTTTTTGAACTATAACTATCGGAGACGCCCACTCACTTGTTACCACATACGATATTACCCCTTCCTTTTCTAATCTCACCAGTTCTTCTTCCACTGCGGGTTTTAACGCATAAGGCACTTGGTACGCCCTTTGAAATTTCGGTACACTATTTTCTCTTAGTTGCAAATTTACATCATGATCTTTTATACATTATTCCTCATTGACCAACCTTTTTACTACACCCGGAAATTTCAACTTAATTTCACTCACTATGTTGTTCACTTGATTTTCATTGCTTTTTTTACAATTTATTTCATTACATTCTAATTTCATTTTATGACAATTAAAAATATTTTTCCATTCAGGAAACAATTCATTTAACCACGAACGACCCAAAAGTGACTTTTTTACACAATTTTCTGTTACAATTAACGGTAATTTAATAATTTTATTTTTTGAGGAACTCACATTTACAATTAATTGACCAACTACTGTTATAGATTCCCCATTTACTGATGAAAGATTATATTTTTCTTTTTTTAATTTAGTCTTTCTAAAATATCTGTCAAAAATCACTTTTGGTATTACAGTAACTGAAGCACCACTATCGACTTCAAATGTCATTAACTGATCATTTACAACCAAATCAATAATGAGTGGTTCATTTACTTTTAAATTTTCAATACTATTTATACATTGTATATTATTAACAGTTTCTACTAATTTACTAATTTTTTTTTTATTTCTACACATTACCGATACATGTCCTTTTAGTTTGCAATTGAAACACTCTCATTGTTTTGCTGGACAGTTACGAGCATCATGAGTTCTTCCACACCGGTAACATTGACTCGTCTCCTTACTTGATCCCTGTTGTGACTGACTGTACGATTTACTACCTCGTTTTGATCCATCGGTGCTTTGATTGGTTGACTGACTACTACTTGGTACTGCACTGCTATTTTTCTTAAACTGATCTGCCTTTGACTGTGGTTTATTTTTGTAATTTTTTACTTGAGATTTATTTTTTATATGGTTAGACTGATTTTTCACTAATTCTGAGTCCGAATCTTTTTCACATGCTTTCTGAAAAGTTAGTGATGACTCTCCCAGCAATTTTCTTTGACAAGCTCCATCCGCTAGACCTACAATTAGTCTGTCGCGAAGTGCATCGTCCAACAATGTGTCAAATTCACAGTGACTTGCTAACTTTTTTAACGTAGTGATAAATTCTTGTACCGATTCCCCCGGACTTTGACAGCACTGTTTAAATTTAAAACGATCACTCACCACTAAACGCCGTGGCGAATATATCGCGTCCAAATATGTGACTAGTTCTTCAAAAGTCTCTTCTGAGGGATGACTCGGTAAACATGCGTTCTTCAATTGACTGTAGGCTTCTGAACCTATAAACGTAATGAGGTGATTTTGACGTTGATCGTCTTTCACTTTTAACACTGACAACTGAGCCCTTAAACGATCAAGATAATTTTAAAACGGTTCCTGATCTGGCACATAAGACGAAATTGTGTTCGACATTATGAACTTCGTTTGTACGTTTTGCAAGACCACAAAAAAACTAAACACTTTTCATATATTAATCACGCACATTATAATCTATACGATTTCCTTTATACATTTTTTTTGAACAAAAAAAAAAAAAAACGTATAAGTGTATAACGCATTTTCTTCGTCGCCAAATGTTATGTTTGCGCTAGTTAAGACATACGCGCGGACTGTCGCGGACAACAAAACAACTGGCTGCGAGTGCGATCTAATTAAGACTGTTTATTATAATATAAATCGGCTATCGCAGTATCGCGTTATCGTCGATACCGATTACATAATAGTTTTATTATACTATATAATAATATTAATTAGGTAACATACATAATATTATTCCTCCTTAAAAATAATAATAATAATCTAATAACATTTTATAATTCAATTACTTTTGCTTTCACATTCTTATTATACTGAAACAACATATTATAATTGTACACATAATAATTACATAATAATATAATAAATAATAATATAAACACAACAATAATAACTAATACATTATTTTTTTTTTTTTTTTTTTTATTCACCGATGTATTCCTTCGCTCAACATACTAGATTTTAATTTATTTATATGCACCATTTTCACACTTCCGACTTCCATTCATCATCACTAAATACCTACATCCACTCAGTACTTTCATAATTTTACCTGGTAATCAATTTTGACCTTTTGCTTGTGGGTTTTTTAATAACACTTTTTCATTAATTTCAAAATTTTCCGATTTTCCAACTGAGTGCTCTGAAATAATGTTCCCCCCTATTTTTGGTTTTAATACTGTTAATTGTGTTTTCGGCTGAAAATTTAACATACTTTCTGCTGGACAACAACCTGTGTCAGCTGACTGTGTATTTCGATAAGACAATAATACATCGTCTATTTTCGTTTGCATTCTCGTTATCTCTCTCTCATTACACAGTGACTTAATTAATATCTTCTTAATAGTTTGTACCCCTCTCTCCGCCAAACCGTTTGACTCCGGATTATACGGTGGAGAATGTAATAACCTTATACTATTATTAATACAATATGTATTTAATTCTTTTGAACCGAACGGCGGTCCGTTATCGCACACAAGTATTTCAGGTGATCCAAAGGTACAAAAACAACGGCTTAAAACTCTGATTATCATTGTCGCGGTTGTATTATTTAACGCCCAACATTCAATCCATTTACTTCCACTATCTACTAGAATTAATAACTTAATTTTATTTACGTCCAAAAAATCAATATGAATACGCTGCCATGGTTTTTCTGACTTCGGCCAGGGGACAAAAATTTTATCATTTTTACTTTTATCGTTTTGATTAAACTGACATTGTGAACAGCATTTTATATACTTTTCAATACAACTATCTATATTTGGCCACCATACATAAGATCGAGCTAACATTTTTGATCGTACTATAACCGGAGTGGTTTTTATGTAAAATATTTAACACTTGCTGTCTTAATATATTTGGAACTACAACTCTATTTTCTATAATTAAACATTCTTTTTCAATTGAAAGCTCTGACCTCCTACGAAAATATGGTTGTGTTTGATCTGACTCGTTTTTATCATTTTTATGGCCAACCCAACCAGACTTAACCTGCTCACAAACTATTTTTAAAACAGCGTCTTCACTTGTTTCCTTTGCTATTTCGTGAAACGTTAATGGTAACTGTTCAACTAACATTATTGAACCTAAATCTTCATCAATATTTCCCTCTATAGGTAATCTCGATAGCGCATCAGCATTATTTATATTTGACCCCTTTCTATATTGAAATTCATAATCATAACCCGATAATATTATAGCCCATCTCTGAAGTCTTGACGAAGCATGTACTGGAATATTTTTGTTTCGATTAAATAATGTCTTTAACGGCAAATGATCCGATACTAAAATAAATTTTCGACCAAACAAATATTTATAAAATTTTTTTATTCCAAATATAATAGCTAATGCCTCACGATCGATTTGAGAAAAATTTTTTTCAGCTGCCGATAATGTACTCGATGCAAACACGATAGGTTTTTCTTCTTTATCTATTATATGACTTAGTACTGCACCCACGCCATAACTAGAGCCATCGCATGTCAAAATTAAAGGCAAATCTGGGTTATAAGTAACTAATAACTGACTTTCTTTTAATACCTACTGATTTCGCTTTTTTAAATGCTGACTCGCACTCTTTTGACCAAATCCACTTAACATTTTTTTTTGTCAAATTATATAATGCGGCTAAAATAGTCGATGACATTGGAATAATAACCTTGATAATATTTAATTAAACCTAAGAACGATTTTAATTGACTTATGTCCTTTGGTTGCGGAGCATTTAAAATCGCTTCCATTTTATCATCCGTTGGGTGAACCCCGTGTTTATCTATCATATGACCTAAAAATACCACACTTGAACGGAAAAATTGACATTTATCAAAATTTATTTTTACCCTATACTCTTGCAAGCGACTTAATACCAACCAAAATTTATTTTTACAATCATCGACGGACTTTCCACTTATAATAATATCATCCAAATACACTTGAATATTTTCTAGCCCAATTAAAATATTTTCCATTACCGCTTGAAATTTACTAGGTATACCAGGTATACCGAAGCTATACCATAACAAAGTCTATTAAATTGATATAATCCTTTATGAGTATTTACAGTCAAAAAATGACGACTCGACGATGCTACCTGAAGTTGTAAATATGCTTCCGATAAATCTATTACCGTGAAACATTGTCCTCCTGTTAAATTATTAAATACATCGTCTATTCTTGGTAACGGATGTTGATCTACTTTTACGTAAGGATTTAATGTATTTTTAAAATCTACACAAATTCGTATTTTATTATTTTTTTTTTGGAACTATAACTATCGGAGACGCCCACTCACTTGTTACCACATGCGATATTACCCCTTCCTTTTCTAATCTCACCAGTTCTTCTTCCACTGCGGGTTTTAACGCATAAGGCACTTGGTACGCCCTTTGAAATTTCGGTACACTATTTTCTCTTAGTTCCAAATTTACTTCATGATCTTTTATACATTCTTCCTCATTGACCAACCTTTTTACTATCCCCGGAAATTTCAACTTAATTTCACTCACTATGTCGTTCACTTGATTTTCATTGCTTTTTTTACAATTTATTTCATTACATTCTAATTTTATTTTATGACAATTAAAAATATTTTTCCATTCAGGAAACAGTTCATTTAACCACGAACGACCCAAAAGTGACTTTTTTACACAATTTTCTGTTACAATTAACGGTAATTTAATAATTTTATTTTTTGAGGAACTCACATTTACAATTAATTGACCAACTACTGTTATAGATTCCCCATTTACTGATAAAAGATTGCATTTTTCTTTTTTTAATTTAGTCTTTCTAAAATATCTGTCAAAAATCACTTTTGGTATTACAGTAACTGAAGCACGCCACTATCGACTTCAAATGTCATTAACTGATCATTTACAACCAAATCGATAATGAGTGGTTCATTTACTTTTAAATTTTCAATACTATTTATACATTGTATAATATTATTAACAGTTTCTACTAATTTAATAATTATTTTTTTTATTTCTACACATTACCGATACATGTCCTTTTAGTTTGCAATTGAAACACTCCCATTGTTTTGCTGGACAGTTACGAGCATCATGAGTTCTTCCACACCGGTAACATTGACTCGTCTCCTTACTTGATCCCTGTTGTGACTGACTGTACGATTGACTACCTCGTTTTAACCCATCGGCGCTTTGATTGGTTGACTGACTACAACTTGGTACTGCACTGGTATTTTTCTTAAACTGATCTGTCTTTGACTGTGGTTTATTTTTGTAATTTTTTGCGATCCAATTTATTTGAGATTTATTTTTTATATGGTTAGATTGATTTTTCACTAATTCTGAGTCCAAAGCTTTTTCACATGCTTTCTGAAAAGTTAGTGATGACTCTCCCAGCAATTTTCTTTGACAAGCTTCATCCGCTAGACCTACAATTAGTCTGTCGCGAAGTGCATCGTCCAAAAATGTGTCAAATTCACAGTGACTTGCCAACTTTTTTAACGTAGTGATAAATTCTTGTACCGATTCCCCCGGACTTTGACAGCACTGATTAAATTTAAAACGGTCACTTACCACTAAACGCCGTGGCGAATATATCGCGTCCAAATATGTGACTAGTTCTTCAAAAGTATTTTCTGAGGGATGACTCAGTAAACATGCGTTCTTCAATTGACTGTAGGCTTCTGAACCTATAAACGCAATGAGGTGCTTTTGACGTTGATCGTCTTTCACTTTTAACACTGACAACTGAGCCCTTAAACGATCAAGATAATTTTTAAACGGTTCCTGATCTGGCACATAAGACGAAATTTTGTTCGACATTATGAACTTCGTTTGTACGTTTTGCAAGACCACAAAAAAAACCAAACACTTTTTCATATATTAATCACGCACATTATAATCTGGTATACGATTTCCTTTATACATTTTTTTTAACAAAAAAAAAAAAAACGTATAACGCATTTTCTTCGTCGCCAAATATTATGTTTGCGCTAGTTAGGACATACGCGCGGACTGTCGCGGACAACAAAACAACTGGCTGCGAGTGCGATCTAATTAAGACTGTTTATTATAATATAAATCGGCTATCGCAGTATCGTCGATACCGATTACATAATAGTTTTATTATACTATATAATAATCAGAGCCGTAGCAATGTTCATTAGCGCTCCTGGCCATTTATCATATTTCCGCCCTTGTAAAAAATTTTTAACCCCCCCCCCCCCTCCCCTCACTTACACACATATATAAAAGACTTCTACATTCGTTATTTTATTTTTATTAGTAATAATTATGATATAAAAAAAAAAAAATATTGAACACTGCCAAATGTATTATATCCTTATATAATAATTTTAAAAAAATAATTTTTTTACATTTTAAAATTTCACTTTTCGTGCTTTTTTTGTAGCAAATTCGTCTATAATATCTTCAAAGTTGATTTTTGAAGCCAATTCACGTTCAATTGATATTATACCCATATTTGTCAATCTGTCCTGTGACATTGTAGACCTCAGATAGTTCTTAATAATTTTAAGTTTGCTAAAACTTCTTTCACACGTTGCAGTTGTGACCGGTATAGTTAAAAATATCCTGAGTGCAATTTCAATATTAGGATAAACATCTTTTAAAGAATACTTATGAATAAATTTTAGTAGCTCTAAAGGAGTGGCTGATTTAAAATTGTCCATTAAATTATAAGCTTGATTTTTAAAACACTCTAATTCGGAATACAGATCAAATCCATTGAGGTCGTCTGAGTACTTCATAGCCAAATCTCTTGACCATTTCAACACATCTTCTGATTTCATATTAAATAGTTTATTACCTGTTAAAAATCCAAAATCTGAAACAACTTTATTCATCTGTTCATATCTCCTGCTAAAATTAGAAATAATTGAGTCCATGGCTAAATAACATTCTCTGTTTAGTTCTTGTTCTGCTCTCAACTTTGGTTCATCATTCGGTGAATCGTCAAAACGTCGTTTGATAATTTTTGAACGTTTTTCTTCAAAATGTGAAGGGATATTTAAAAATGAAGCTGTTGCTTTTGCCTTGTTTATTGAGATTTCCAATCCATTATTTCTGATATTCATTATAGACGATATTAACCCTTTTAACATAAATGAAGCAGTATCTACTGTTTGATTTTTTGATTGTAAGGAACAATTTATTAAGTCGATTTGTGTTAATATTAGGTCCCAAATATCCAATAAGATAAATATTTTGAAGTTAAATAAACGGAGAAGACATTTAGCTCCTTCCATCGTGTCCGCACTCAGAGATTCATCATTTGACATACATTGCAAAATTTCATAAACTTGTGTAATATTTTGATTTATTGCAGAAACAGCTCGTTTTTTTGACGACCAACGTGTATCTGAATGGGATTTTAATGTGACTTTTAAAACGCTTGTTAATTTTTCCCACCGTGAAACGGAACTAGAAAAAAAATTAAATACCTTTTGAACAGTTCCAAAAAATGAAATCATTGTGGGCGACGTTTCTGCTGCATGGACTCCAATTCTATTCAAGCTGTGTGCAGCACATGGAATAAATGTGGCTAACTCATTTTGTCTACATATTACTGCTTGCACACCATTATATTTTCCGGCCATATTTGCACCATTATCATATCCTTGTGCTCGACAATTTTTTAGTTCTATTCCATCTTCTTCTAATTTTTTTAATATTTCACTTGCCAATCCAGTACCTGTTTTCTCTCTTGATTGTATAAAATCGACAAAACTTTCTTCAATTGAAATCTCAGTATTATCAATTTTAACATATCTAATAATTTGCGACATTTGTTCTTTATGTGATATATCAGGTGTACAATCAAACATAATACCATAATATTTTGCCTCTTTTATACTTGTTATAATTTTATTTCTTATTGTTTGTCCTAGTAAAACGATGATTTCATTTTGAATTGTAGGTGAAAAATAACTAGTACAAAAATTAGATTGCTTAACTTCATGGACATGTTGAGCTAGTATGGGAGAATAGTGACTAATAAGTTCTATTAACTGTAAAAAAATACCAGAGTTCAAATCACCAATTTTTTCAGTAGTACCTCTAAGGGCCAAATTATTTTTTGAGCAAAAAAGTATAACATCAATTATAATTCTCAATATGTTACGCCATTTTTCTTTTTCTTTTTCAATAGTTTTTTCAAATTCACAGTCTATTGTTACTCCCATATGTATTCTTTTTTCTAGTTCTTTCCAAGATATAAAATTATTTAAATGACTTTTAGATTTTTCGTGATCTGGGATATATGGATTCAAATGCTGCCAGTCATCAAAACCATTATTTAAAAAAGGACATGTTCTATTGTCATTAGAAAATAATAAGCATGGAAAACAAAATACAGAATTTTTCAGTTCACTGTACATGAGCCACTGTCTTCTCACTCTCTCTCCATTAGACAAATTTCTATAAAACCACTTTTTACTGAAGTGCCGACCTTTATCATCACTTGGTACATTTTTTGGTTCATAATGTTGTGGCCCCTTTTCTACCAATAATGTTCTAATAGATGAAGTAATTGGTGGCCAAGTTCCAGGGTCTTTAAAATTAATATTACAGTCAATATCTATTTGGTTATTTTCAATAAAATAATCCACATTGTCAATTTGTTCAGATTCTACTTCTGAAATGTTTAAATGGTTAGAAGATATACCAGATGGTTCTAGCTCAAGTGGCGCAACTACAACATCTATTTGATTATTTTCAATAAAATAATCCACATTGTCAATTTGTTCAGATTCTACTTCTGAAATGTTTAAATGGTTAGAAGATATACCGGATGGTTCTAGCTCAGGTGGCGCAACTACAACATCTATTTGGTTATTTTCAATAAAATAATCCACATTGTCAATTTGTTCAGATTCTACATCTGAAATGTTTAAATGGTTAGAAGATATACCAGATGGTTCTAGCTCAGGTGGCGCAACTACAACATTATTAGCATTAATGGTTTCAGAAATTAACCATTTATTAATATCTTTTGCTAATTTTTTACTTTCCTTTTCTTTTTTAAGTCTTTGTTTCGCAAACCACGATCCTGATGGCTTTTTCGAAGACATTATATTAGCCTAATTAATACAAAATAAAAATACGATTTTAGAAGCAATTGACAATGAATAAATATCATTTTGAAAATAATATTTTTACAACCAACATGTAATATAATGAAATTAAAACTTTTTATTTTTAAATACATGGTATTATACTATTATTTAAACACAAATAAATACGTAGGTATGTCCTACATTCTACGATTATATTAAATTCATAAATAAATAAATATTGAAAATAATAAATCACTTGAAAAAAAGTGTGTACTTGAAGTAAATATTTTTTACTATAATTAAACTCTACTTTAGATGGTTTATATTTTTTTTTATCAAGAGTATACTAGTGTTTATTCTATACATGTGTTTGTTGTTTCCGTATTACAAACCTACGACATAACAAACTTTCGTTCACTAGTTTCAATAATGTGCTGTTAGTTTTTATATCGGAGTGAATGGAGATGGTCAATTATTAATATTTATTATGGACTTATTATTAAACTTTTATTTTAGAACATTAGCTTAATTAAGCGTCGGCTGTTATACAATATTTAAATTTTCAAGCAATATATGAAATATCACAAATGAAAGATGCTCTTATAGTCTTATCCTGCTTGAAAATTTAAATATGGAAAAAAAGCCGACGCTTAAGCACGTCATATAATGTTCTTAACTAAAAGTTTAATAATAGGTCAATACACTCTAATATTAAAACTGACAGCACACTATTGTAACTATTGAACGAATATTTGCTATGTCCCTCGTATGTAAAACAGATAACAAAAGGATGAGTAACGTCTAGATATAATTAAGAAAAATAAAAATAAAATCGTTTAAAATGTAATTTAATGAATAAATTTATTTTTTCAATATGCTAAAATATTTTGTAGAAAATAAAATTTCTCAGACTCATTCAATTTATGTTTAATCATTAAACCGAATCACGGCTATAGATACTATCTTTAATCGTGAACCGAATTATAATTTATAGATATTTTTTTATCGATACCACTATCAAGCAAGTTGTCCAAATTACTCTAGTGATAAATATCTAACCTTAGATTATGAAAAATAGTCCGTAGGATTAAAATAAATAAAATAAAAGATATATTTGGTGTGAACTGTGAAAATAATTTTTGAGACAATTAGACAAATATTATTTATTATTTCTTTTTCTGAACTCCAAATAAGATTTAGAGGATTTTAAATTAATTAATTGAATAAATGTATTTTTTTTTTTTAATACAATATGAACGGTGAACAAACTATATCATTATTTATTATTTAAATTCAAATTTGATCGATAAAAACAAACCAATTTTAATAGCGACTTCTTGTACCTATACTAATTACTAGATATTTTGTAATTACATTCTTATAAATAATTATTTTGTATAAACCTAGGTTACAAATTAATACTTATATTAATATATTATGAACTACAATTAAGTAAATTAATTTAATTTTGTATAATTATAATTAATAATAATTATGAACTCACCGTAGAACTGTTGTAGAAGTTTTGAGTAAGTTCTTCCTTCCACGGACTAATATAAAATGACTAAATATTGAAATAGGAGTATCCCTATAAATATGACGATTGACGGGAGTCTTTAAAATAAAATAAATTTAGAATCCTAATTTTAACTTTAACATGAAGCTAATATTTAATAATAATAATCGATTTTCAAAACTTCTATGTTGATAATCGACGTGCGTGCTGAGATGGTGGTATAAGCAGCAGTATAAAATATAATTATCAACACAAATAAAAACACAATATTACCGGCTATTAACTGTTCTTAAAATATCACTCGGGGACCGGCGTAATATTACGTAATATTATAACGACATATTATTATAAACACTTGTAAATAATAATTGTAATATTTGTATAATACATTAATACACAATAATAACACTATAAAATAGTATATGGTCACTATAGTGTATTTATACTTTATAGTAGTAAAACTATTTTATGCATATTCTAGTAAAATGTAAATTAATTAGAATACCAATAATACCATATATATATAATATATATACGGTATATTTTATTTTGGATTTTGCGCCCCTTTTTCGTTGCGCCCCTGGCCTGGGCCAGTCTCGCCAAGCCCTAGCTACAGCTCTGATAATAATATTAATTAGGTAATATACATAACAGCTATATGTATCTATAACAACTAATATGAATTTAAAACCATAATTTTTTTTAGAATGAGATTGCATATCTATTAAATCAGCTTGCTAAAGGTCGTCAATAAACCGTGTAACCACACTGCGTCTAGGAAATATTTTTCTCGCTGGTCGATGTAGCTCATTAGCTATACCCTCTAAGGTCGCCATTATGCTATAATATTTCTCTCACGCAGTTCTTCTAAAATAGATATGATTTCGTTATTAACACCAGTGTTTGCGCCAGAACGACATTATTATTATTATTATTAGTTATATCACCAAATTATTTTAATTAGTGTCACTATCGCCGACCGCTCCGCGCACCTCTATCTCCCGACCCACAACGTATACATATCATACCTATCACTAAATGATATCTTATATTATACTACTTTGTGTGGGTTAACTATTATATTATTTTTATTAAGTTAGTGTTGCATCGACCGCAAACCCGTGTGGTTGAATGTCCGGTCAATTATTGCAGGCGCAAATCGCCGAAGTTTTTATACTAATATTTTATAGGTGCTAATCACCAAGTTCCGTATTATTATATCGTCGCCACGGGTTTATATTATTATAATTTATATATTATTTTCTGTAAGGCGCTAATCGCCAGCGTTAATTTATATATTATTTTTTGTAAGGCGCTAATCGCCAACGTTAATTTATATTTTATTTTTTGTAAGTATTGTTGTGACGCATAGTGTGTGCCGTCTATTATTATTATTGTTATGAAAATTATAGGAAAGGTTAAGCTGGCCAGCCGATCACCGTCATAATTGTGAGTTATTTTATATACATATTTATATTAGCATTATTATAATATAGCTGTTGAGCCAGAAGGGCTACATATTATTATTTTTAGCACAGCTCAAATAGCTGTGGCAACAATTTATTATTATATTCGTTCGGCCAGAAGGCCCATGTATTATAAGTCATAATCACATCATATTAATTTATAATGACACATTATTACAATTATTTATTTTGTTTGCTGAAATTATACGCTGATATTATGCCTAAACCCTTATTGTTATAAATTCATTCATATAGTTTAAGCACACACCCACACAACTACACACCCACACACCCCACCGCCACAACTAGTACTCGCAGGTTTTGCTCGGCGAACCTGTCCAATTCCTGTTGAGTACTAAAACAAATACACACATATACCACACAGCCACATAGGTCGATCGGTGAGTAGTGGTGTGTTAGCGCACGGAGTGTTTTGGTGACCGGGCGGCACGGCCTATTATTGTTCGTACCCGGCCCGTACATAATGGTGACCTCGACGTGATCAGGTGTATGACAACGTATAATAATATATAGTACAATATTAAGATAGTATGATTTAATCATTATTCGATTGATATTAATGTTGGCATTTGATATACATATCGGCATATCGCAGTAAATTATTTTCTTTATAACTTCTCTGTTATGTAATAAGCGTCTTCATTATTATCATCAACAGGAAATTATAGCATATTATGAAGTCGTGAAAGGTATTAGTTTTTTTGTTTAAATAATGTCTATTTGTGTATAAGATAATACGGTCAGTTTTATCCATTAAATTATTGCTTTCATATTATTATTGCAACTTGGTCATTTCTATTTTCCTGTTGTCAAGATATTGAGTTTTTGATCGTGCACTAATTGTACATTATGGTGTTAGATTCAAGTCAGATGAAGGATATTTCTGAATTGAGGAAAAGGCGTGGTGTAATTAAAGCGTCACTTACGCGAATGAAGACATTCGTCTCAGGATATGATATAAATGAGGATCCAATCACTCTGTTGGAATTTAGACAGAGA
>NC_042495.1:72324643-72326629 GCF_005508785.2 Acyrthosiphon pisum | reverse complement strand
ATATAAAAATAAACTGTGCTTATGTATTTCTTAGAATTTTTGGCAACATAATTAAATATTTACGTGGAATCTTGTTTTAAATTTTCAATCCTTAGATATAAAAGTTGAAAATTTTATAAATTTTTAACTACAAAATAATTATTCAATTTTAAATTTGATAAATTTTGTCAACATTTTAACTTCAAATGCTTATAAAAAAAAATTGTGCCTATGTATTTTAATATTTTCAACTGATATTGTAACAATATATCAGGAGCTTTGTATTAAATTTATACACTTTTTGGCCCAACAGATAAAACTTTATTGATATTTATAGAAATAAAAACTAAAAAAATTGAAAACTTACAATGTCCGTAAACAGCTCAAAATTGTAACAATATAGTAGGAGCCTTGTATTAAATTTTCAAGTATTTTACTCAACAAATAAAGTTTTATTGACATTCATGGAAAAAAAAACTAATTAAATTGGAAACTGAAATTGTCGGTAAACAGCTCAAAACAAATCAAAATATTTTGAAAAATTTATCATGTATAGAAAATGGAAATATAAACATCCAGTGAAAATTTCATGTATCTACAGTCATTCGTTTTAAAGTTACACCAAAAACCAAAATCAAGAAAAGGTACTGTTGAAGTAAATCCAAGCACTTTTACTGTCCTAAAAGGTGATGACAGACACAAAAATAAAAAAAAAAATAAAAAACACACATCATTGTAAAATCAATACATTCATCATTCCAATCAGAATCTAAAATTAAAATATACATTAAAAATTTAAAAGTACCTACACATAGTTCGTCAAAAATAGTAACAATATTATATTGATATTTTCATACTAATATTAGTGACACATTAAATAAATTATACAAATATTCTACAGCTTTTGTCCCCAATTGAACACCCCTCACCAAAATTCTATATTGTCTTGTAATGATTTGAATGGCCTGTAAACATTTTGGCACCAACAAAAAAAAGTAGAAATTATGTCTCTGTATGTGACATATTATGTAACATAATATAGAATATATTTATTCAATATTAATGTGGACTAATATATTTTTATAGATTGAACATAAAGAATGTTTAATGGCAAAGAACTTAGTGAAGACGACAAAGTACTTTTTATACTTTTAAAAGCTTTCTATACCTTTTTTAACACTTATATTTTAATACATAATTTTAAATAAAATATTTTCGAATCAATTTTAAAAGCATAATTTTTAGCATTATAACAGCATTTTTAAAAGCATATTTCCCACATCTTGTATAGTTAAAGTGGCAAATTAGCCAACTTTCACGGCACGCAAAAAGATTTTTATTTCTTTGCTCAAATCTTGCATTTATTGAAAAAAAACAAATAAGCATACTTATTTATTATTTCTAAAAATTAAATAGTCATAGTTATAAAAGTTTGGAACTCACTGCTTCCAGACAAAATATTTTGTACCTATACATGAACAAAAATTGGCTAATTTCAAAAAATTCAATATTTTTTGTCAACATCATAATAATATTAAACATCATAATATTTTTTAAAAGTTTATTTTCCACAGTCAATTATTTTAAATACAAAAAGTAGAATAATACATTGAGTAAAAACAACCCAAAAATAATTAATAAACATATAGATTCACAATGATGGAATATATTTTATGAAAATAACATACATTTAGGACTACTATTTAGAAGTGGTTCTTCAGATATGTTAAGTAATATATCAGGCTTTCATAATGGCAAACGTACATCTTCTATTAATTTTGGCAAAAAATCTTCTCTGCAATCCGAACCATGTTTTACCCATTTGATAACACATTCAAATACCTACAATAAAAATTATTTAAAACTAGGTTAAAATTTAACAATAATTTGTTGAACCTTATAGTGTATAATTTTCACAGGATCCCATAAATATAATAGATCTTTGAGATCTTGATTTTTTATTTTTCATAGCACGCAAAGGAATATTAATTATTACATTTTTAAGGT
>NC_042495.1:72299482-72324543 GCF_005508785.2 Acyrthosiphon pisum | reverse complement strand
AAAATTGCGTGATAAAAATAAAGAAACACGTCTTTTTTAATTTTAACAAAATTCTATTTCATCGATCCATAATCGTTAAAAAACCCCGCGTACAATGACATAAGATACATCCGTATCTGCTTTAAAAATGTATAATATAAGATTGCATTAAGTTTTCTTACATTAAACGTAAAAAACAAAGTTTACCGAAAAGTCAAATAATTTTTTTTACGAGCGTTTGAAATTAGACATTGAATATTCACTAGTAAATTAACAAATTCTCATTTTGCACGGTTTCATTATTTTGTTTTTATTCAAGAAAATTGCTCAGGTTGGAGCTCTGTATTCGGATTCGCAAGGATTCCGTTTTCTCGTGGCGTGAGTTTTAGACACCTAATGTACGCAGAGAGTTCGATACCCACTTTTTTTTATCTTATAACTAAGATTCAATGTATTAATATTAAACGTGATATTGGTTTGTTTGTTTACTAATATTTGTTTTTTACAACAAACGCATTTTGGTACCGATTTTGTATTTAGTATAATTAAAAATTGTTTATGTTAGAAAAAACCATATGTTATTTAATTTTAATTAGTACTTATCAAGTCTTTTAAAGTCAAATTATAAGCATTTTTAAATATAAAACTATTCGCAAATTGTTGTACATTTAACTAATCTCGACAAAGTAACTTTTCTTCAATTGCTCGTAAAAAAATAATATGACTTTACGCTAATTTTGTTTGTAATTCAAGGAAAACGCTCATGATGAATTTTGTATTATGTTATCAAACTACATTTTGAAGACAATCTAATAATAATAATAATAATATAATTATAACTAACATAATCTACATACAAAATGTTTAAACTATTTTTCATTACTCATAGAAGGATATAAGGATAGATAGGTTATAGGTATAATAAGAGTATTCTTATTAAATTATAAGAAAAATTAATAGTTACAACAGTAATAATTATATTTATGTTCGAATTTCAATGTTATAATTGGTAGGTACCTAGATAACATTATCATGGCTGATAAGATAATTTTCTTTTTATACTTTTTAAAATTACAAAATTGAAATAGTGGTAATAAAATATTTTTTTTTAAACAATGACTCATTCGGGTTTACTTTGTATATCTAAATGAATATAATACATAAAATACATGTTAAATGTTTCTAATTTTTATTGTAATTTTACAATATTTTTTTTTATGAATAATCCAAACAACATATATTATTAAGTCTAGGTACTTAGTTTCATGCAAAACGTATACAGAGGTACATTATGGTATAATTTAATTTATATTACAAGTTCATACTAGTGGTATAAAAATGTTTTTTAAGCAAATTTAAAAATGATAATTTATATACTTAACCTAATACTCTCCACTTCAACCTCCTACGTTTTCAAATCTTAGCTACCAGTTGACACTTGTATTTCAATTCCTACCGTTTCTTCAACGGTGATACTCGTATAACTAGTCACTATTTCCGTTTGAGTAGTGACAATGTCAAATTCAGATTCATATATTGTAACACTGGCAGTATTTTTGGAATATTGATACGACTTGATAAGAACACTAGAATACATTACATTAATAGAATCTACCCGTTGCATGATTTCTTGATAAAATGCAAGTTTGCTGCTATCGCCACTTTGACTAATAAACTCTTTTGTTTGAACAATTTGTTCTTTGAAACAATCGGTGGTTTGTTTATACACAGTTATAGTTTTTTCTAAATAGCTTAATAGAAATGTTTTATATAAATCATCCGGTGTTTGTTGAACTGCCGTTACAACCGTGTCGTATATATTATTAAATTGTGTTATACTATTTGTTAGGAATAAATCAACATCGTTTTCTGAGTTATATATTTCATCGCAATTTACTTCAAAGTATTGATAAAATTGTTTGACAAATTCAGAGTATTCGACAGTTTGAACCACATATACGTATTCTTCAGATGTTAATGGATACATATTTGTCCTCTTAAATGGTATATCCATCGACGTAGATAGCATATTTGATTTTTCCTGTATATCTCTAAATAATACGACTATTGCGTCAAAATATTCTTGAGAACCAGGAGTTGTTACTTGAGATATATATGTTAGTGAATCTGAAGCTACGCAATCCAAATAATCTGTATTATATTGAGATATTTGTTGACAAATTTCCAATGATTTTATTACTACTTTCGTGTATTGGGTTTCTTGTGTGGTTTGAACATAAGTTAAACTTGATGTTATTTTGTTTTTAAAAGAATTTTGGAGTAATTGTACAGTTTTTGTTATTTGTGTACCAGATTTTATATACGAATATTCTAAGGCATTATTATTTCCGTTGCTTGTATTTGTTGGGCTTCCCGGTTGTGGATAATTACCAGTAGATGGTGTTCCGCTGGTAGTTGGTGTTCCGCTGGTAGATGGTGTTCCGGTGGAAGGTGGTGTTCCGCTGGAAGATGGTGTTCCGGTGGAAGGTGGTGTTCCGGTGGAAGGTGGTGTTCCGGTGGAAGGTGGTGTTCCACTGGAAGGTGGTGTTCCGGTGGAAGGTGGTGTTCCGGTGGAAGGTGGTGTTCCGCTGGAAGGTGGTGTTCCGGTGGAAGGTGGTGTTCCGGTGGAAGGTGGTGTTCCGCTGGAAGGTGGTGTTCCGGTGGAAGGTGGTGTTCCACTGGAAGGTGGTGTTCCGCTGGAAGGTGGTGTTCCGCTGGAAGGTGGTGTTCCGCTGGAAGGTGGTGTTCCGGTGGAAGGTGGTGTTCCGGTGGAAGGTGGTGTTCCGGAGGAAGGTGGTGTTCCGGTGGAAGGTGGTGTTCCGGTGGAAGGTGGTGTTCCTGTGGAAGGTGGTGTTCCGGTGGAAGGTGGTGTTCCGGTGGAAGGTGGTGTTCCGGTGGAAGGTGGTGTTCCGGTGGAAGGTGGTGTTCCACTGGAAGGTGGTGTTCCGCTGGAAGGTGGTGTTCCGCTGGAAGGTGGTGTTCCGCTGGAAGGTGGTGTTCCGCTGGAAGGTGGTGTTCCGCTGGAAGGCGGTGTTCCGCTAGTTGGTGGAGTTTTCGGTTTGTCAGGTTTGTATACTATTGATTTAGGGTTTGTATTACAATTTGTATCTACAAATACATCAAGAGTATTATACGTCTCTGTTATCTCCAAGGTATTTACACATAGCACTCCAACAACATCATTTGATATTTGATCCATAATTTGTTGAACTTCATTAGATTGAGTACTTTGGTCTGTGGTCAATAATGAACTTGTATAAGAGCAACTATTTACAATAAGCATTTTGTTAATGGTCGCTGAATATTTGGCAAATATGAATGAATTTTGAAATTCTATTATTGTGATTTTATCATTTATCCAAGAATCTACACTTGTCTTATCATACTGTGTTGTTGTTATTCGTATGTATACATAATTTACTTGACAAATAAATGTTTGAAAAACTAATTTATTTATGACTAATGAGTACATATCCTGTGGTATACACATTTCTGATGATGGATATGAACAGTCTTTTTGCTCAATAAGACGCATATCATATCGAGCAGCATTAGTATTGCTCCACATAATATTCTCATTATATGTTTCGATTATATCCACTTTATATTCATTGAAATCGGTTTTAATCATACTTCTATCAGGATTAAAGTTCAACGCTCGTTGATAATGTACCTCAGTGGATTTAACAATTGTCAAAAGCATTTTATTTACAGAAGTATATAAGGCTATCATGATTTTTTTGTATTCTTCAGAATCGGCACCATAACTAGATTCTGCGTCTGTTTGTGTGGTTTTTATAAACAACACTATGTTTTGACTCATGTACTCAAAGTTTGCTCGAACTAAATTCACTTGTTCCCATATTACAACTCTCATTGCTAAATCACTATTTGAATGAACCACAGATTTTAAATAAATAGTAGTCAATGAAGCCTTATAAATCGAATACATTTGTATGACTGTCTGAGATAATAGTGCCGATGCGTCATTATCAGTGTTTCCAAAGAACTTTGATAAATCGTCAGTTTTGTATATGTCCTGAAAAAAAGTGTACGAGAATTGCAGATACTTATTAAATAATCTAAATGAGTAAAACAAATGAGTTAAAAGGTGAAAAATAATATTTACTAACCAGTAGTGATTTATCAGTATTATCAGTGTTTGCAGATGCATCGCACAAATTTATCCCACTACCAAACAAAAACGCTTCTCTAATTGATGCGTACACATTCGTTTTAGTAACTATACTTTCTCTTGCGTCGTAATACTGTTTCACCAGAGTAGCCCATTGATTCGTATCAATAGTACCTGTATTAGTCGTTTCACTAGTATACTTTGTTTTTATCGTCGTAACATCATTCATAAAGTTAATGTAAGATGATTCACAGCGTCTTGCAGTTAGAATTGATTGCGCTTGTTGTACTTCTGTTACTTCGCTGAGCTTTGTTTCTGATTTTTCAACAGTTACATCTTTTTTTTGGTAATAATTAACTGTCATTGATACTACAGCATTAATTTTTTCTTGCGATTCTTTTTCATAATCAGGTTGTTGCAATCCATTTATCATATTTTCAAAATTTCCAAACCCTTCTTTAAATGACGTTATTAAATTTGTTAAAAGATCATTTGAAGAGCTGTCAATTTCAGAATATCCACTTTGTATGTAATGATTTGATGATAGCATACATTCAACAGAAGTTATATATGATGTTTGAACTGATAATGTATAATGTGAAACATATTCCACAGCATTTGGTACTCCCAAGTTATCATAACAAGCTGGATCTAAAGTCTTACTGTCTGATGAATCATCACACTAAAAAATGTTAAATAAACTTATTATATTAATCAGTTCATTGTTGTTCAATTTTATTTTATTATTATTTTATACAAATTATCAATAGTTGTAAATTGTAAATCTTTACATATTATTATATACTATAAAATATATATTTTATTACATCATAATAATAAACCAGTAAGTATTTATCATCAGGGATTTTACAAAAAAAAAAACAAATCCATACATGATACCAGGTGTTTAGCAGGATAGTAATAGGTACTTATATACATTTATTTATAAATTTATTCGAAAAGAAAATAATTATAAATAGAGCTTTACTGTTTCAGTTACTATCTACTATATTACTAGATATTTTAATATAATGTACTATATACCATATTTATATACCATATAACCTACTTCTGTGAATAAAATAATTGGGTATCTTTAAAAAAAAGTATTAATTTAATACCGTAAATATTATGTCTAGTATAAAATTACCTCACAATTAATTATATTTAAACATGAAACAGTGGTAACTAAAAGCAAAAATTAGAAAACATTTAAAATTCAATACAGATCTGTGATACATCGACGTGATTCATATACATAACCCACAAAAATAGTGTTATCTAAATATTCACTCTTGCAGAAAAATCAAATCACGAGGTGTGAGTTAATTATTTTATTGATAGGACAAACTATTTTGTGTTATGATGAACTTCCCTGGTACATGTCATTATGTCCCACAGCACAACATTCAGACAAAGGTAGTACACTTATACAGTTATACCTAGGTACATATCATCTTTCTTATTAGCTACACAATGTTATATTTTAAATTCAACTAACCTACAATGATCAATGATACATCTTATTGAAATCTTTTTTTTAGATTACTAGGTACTAACGTAAGTCGAATAGATAGGTATATTAAAAAATATAATATTGAATATCTACAATTTTTATAATTTATGATATTAAAATAATTAACAAATAAATTACTAAGTATTTATTACTGTGGTACCTTCTTAAATATTTTATTTAATAAATACCTAGTTTTGACTTTTTAAAATGCCTTTAGTGCTATAACAGAATTCACGTATTCACGCATACAAAATATTTTGTACCATAAACACCAAATGTAGGTATCTACATTTTACTAGAGTAGGTAAGTCGTAAGTATTCCTTAGTCAAACTAATAATTCATTAAGCTAATGATTTGATTTTATAAGACTGTACTATGTAACAATAAATAATAGGTATTATGGATAAGTACTAAATTAATATAAATTTATAAATGTATAAACTATGTGATCTATCGACTATCTTAAGTAAAATTTTCAATCATTTGATTTTAAAGTTAAATGTCACGTAGGTACTCAGTAAATCTTAATTTATAAGAGTCGAATACACAATAAAATAATGAAATATCTCACTTGAGTAGCTCCTATAAATATCAACAAGCAGAGTAACTGCATTTTGCAGTATATTTTTCGACTAAAAAACTGGATCAACTGAAGTAAAAAAAATATTTTATTGCATTAAACGTTTATACGATGTATTGGTTCAGTGAACAAACGTACGCTTAAGTAATCAAAAGTATATATTTCTCACAATACATTATTATTTTTAACTACCACCTAATTAAACATAGAATAAACAAAAATTTAATATATACAAATTATATTAAGTAAATACAATAAAACTACATTTTCATATTAATTACGTGTTGGTTGACAAAATAAAAATTCTAAGCCCAGTAATATAATTGTAAATACTATTTATATCAATTCAAAATGTATTCGAATAAAATATTCATGAAATCCAACACACATAAATCATAAATGTTGATACAATTTCAACCAAATTTCCTAATATTGACAAAGATGCAATTTTAATACGATTAAACATAATATCTAATTTATCGATTATAGTTCTCAATTTAAACAATCATAATATGTTATTATGTACCTAGCTACATAATACAAGGATTATAAAAGTAGTATGGAATATTATATTTCTTAAATTATTGTTTGCAGAGTGACTTTTAACTGTTTAAAATCAAAGCATGCAATAGTTTTCTAGCGAGACATTTACACTACCTACCTTTTTAATGGGCATATCAATTTCGGTTAACTAAAAATGTTCAAGTATAAATTAAGAAATAATATTACACCAAGAATTAAGTACGGATACCTATATGTGTTATTTACGACATTCAGGATGAAAACAGTTTTGTTTCAAAATATTTTGACTGTTTTTTAGCTATTTATGGACATTTGATTTTTTCATGAATTTTTAATTTTTATTTGTTCTCAGCGATGAAATACAGGATAATCCACAAAAATACTCGTGACCAAAGCTGGGCATTAACGAGTTAAAAAATTAAAGTTAAGTTAAAAAGTTAATTTAATTTAAACTTTTTAACTTAACTAGTTACTTTTGGCTTTTCATTAACTTAACTGTTAACTTATTAAATTTCTTTTTTAATTAACATGAAATTAACGAATTCATTTTTAATTTTAAGAAGTAAGTTAAGTTAATTTATTTTGTGTTTAATTTTGTTATATTTCACTATTTCAGTCTATTTAATTTTCATGTCAAAAAATATTTACCGTGAATTGTTTTAAGTTAAAAAATATCATTCAAATCTAACTTATATGGAAATACTGTATAAAGTATTAACACTATAATATAGTCTGTAATTTAGTTTTGGGTTGGAAAAAAATTAAGTACGCTGGCGTTCTATAAACAAATTAACTTTTTTTTAACTTAATAAAAAGTTAGCAAAAAGTGTGTATTAACTTTTAACTTAACTGAGTTAACCTATAGTTAAATTAACTTTTAACTTTTTGTTATTGGTGCATATTAACTTAACAGAGTTAAAAAAATCATTAACTTGCCCGGCCTTGCTCGTGACATCTCTACCTGTAACTCTGATTTTATCCCAAAAAAAATTAATTTTTTAGATTCTTATTGTATGTTGTATATAGTGTGGAGTACAAATAGAAGTAGACTAATCTAGTTAATATTTAGTTCCATAATGTGTTATATATAGTAATACTTATGAGTAATATAATGGCAATACTTATTACTTCTCGAAATTTTGTAAGACTTATAAGTAGGTCGAACCTTTCCAAACGAAATTTATTATTTGTTTTTTAAATGTTTAAAATTCCGTACCAACGTAGACCTATTATTTATTAACTATCGCCAAGCGTTTGATAGCCTGAAGAGGTCAACCATGAAAATATAGCACTAGTTAAAAATGGCGTACCTGATGTAACGGTTACACCATACACTAAAACTGTCCTTCTAAGGACTACACAATTCATTACCATCAACAAATCAGAATACGAAATTGTAAGAAACAAACGTAGTCAGGTACTTAAGACCAAAATTAAGCTCTCTGGGCTACACAACAACCCTGTGAATACGGCCATGGTTAGGGGAGGTCAGGACGAATATAACGAGACCCTCCCCGTGGCCGTAATCCATTAAGTCAGCAAGTAACATCCAAATCTGTCCTGACAGTAAACACGGGTGACATGATGGCACGCCCCGGGTTTACTAATCGGTACGGCACTAGACTTATTTACAGGTCAATTTCCAACAGGCAGACAACTCCAGAAAAATCAAACACAGACAGACATGATTTCTTCGACTAAGTTTTCAACAAGAAAAACACTCGAAGACAAGAGAAGAGAAGGACCTCCAGAATAATCAAACGCGGACGAGCTGTAACTAGACCGCCAACCAGTCTTTAGCTACGTTCGGCGATATCGACGCCAACAGAAACGATTATCACCTCAGCAAAACACCTCGTACAAACCCGTGAGCAACCCGTCCGGGCATCGCCAGTCACCACACACACCGGTTGTACGAGTCAACGATACAGGGCAACCAGTGATTCTTTCACTGACGTTTACGTCAGTCGATAAGGCGACCGGATGGCCCGCCATCCTCGCACGGACCGTGAGCGGTTGCTCACATACGGGCATCGCCGCACTTGTCTTCCGTGCGAATCGATCCCGAGCCAATACCGGCGACCAGACGTCCCTCCGTGAAATCCACCAGGTGCTGAATATCGTACGTTCACGGTCTATGCATACGTCACCCACCACATCCGGCAGTATCGACCATGTACTTGACTAGTCGATTAACGTACCAGGGATACAGCAGCGCTGCCGCTCACCATCCGTCCGACGCAGACTCACGACAACGGAATCCTAAAATTTTTCTCCAGGTGAACATATACTTGTAATTTTAACATAGGCGTGCGCAGGGGGGATGCCGGGGATGCCATGGCATCCCCTGTAGAGTTATCATAACCATATAGTTTATAGTTGTAAATGTTTTGATTATAAATTAGAACCATGAACTAACATAGTTCATAGAATCTTAGTTCAAGAATTTAAATATTTTGATTATTTTTTTATATTATTGAGACGAAATCAAATATTAACTAGATTTCATAATTATATTTTCATAATCACCACAAGTACCTATATATAATAAAATTATAATATTATAGTTGAAATCAAAATCCACTATTTTCGTGAGAATTGCGGGTTTTGTCACCAGAACACTCTGGCCCATGCAGTATTGTTTATTTTCATACTATCAAAAATAAAATAATTTCGATTGCTTTGATTATCATTTTTTGTCATTATTTTATTTATATAATTATAATTTGATCAAATGTCTGTAGGTTTTTATACTGTTACATTATTGAAATGAAATCATAGTACAAATTGTTCAAATTAAAATATCTAAAACCAATAAATAAGCTAAATAAAATGCATGTTAATATCTTTTCGCATTATATGGAAAGTTATTTGTACCAGTTAAGAGTTTTTGGGGGATTATTTTTTTGTATTGAGCTACGTAGGTATATTTGAAAATACCGGCATACCCTGCGAAACAAGTCTGCGCACGCCTATGAATTTTAATACAAGGTTTCTCATAGGTCGTTATTAATGGATATTTAAAAAAAAGTTGAGTGTAAATCCGCAATAACTTTTTATGAGCGTCTGAAGTTAGAACTTTAACAATATTTGTCAAATCACACAAATTCAGAAGTTATTTTTAGTTAAAAATGCATAAAAAAAATTCTATTCGTATCCAATATTTTAAAATGTAATACAAGATTCCTCGTGAGTTTTCCTACCTTTAACGAAAATAATTTATCGGAAAATCTATAACTAATTTGTCATGAACGTTAGAAGTTTAAATTTTTCGACATTGGATTTCAAGTTGAAAATCAAAGAGTTTCCATCAAATGATTTTCTTATTTTGCCGTTATACAAAAACAAAGGACTTGAAATTTTCTCCAAATGTTATTTTCTCATTTTCTGTATACTTTATCATTTTCAGACTTGTTTTAAGATATGCATTTATTGACATTTTCGATTTTCAATTTTTTTTAGGTTTTCTATAAATGTCAATAAAATATTATTTGTTGAGTCAAAATACTTGAAAATATTTTACAATGCTCTAAACACATTTTTACATGCATAAATACATTTCCCCTCTCAAAATTAAGCCCAAGCTGGATCCACTACTGCAATCAACAATTTCATTTGAGGCGATAACGTTCCGGTATTTGTGTAGTGGAACGGACCATGGCAGGCCCTGTCTGTAAAACTCATATCTGAATGATCGGTAATATAATATACATATTTAGGACTAATGCGAATCGTTCCACCTCGGCTCGCTTATTCTACATCCGCGTAGGTCCGTGAAGTTAGCGGAAAGATTTGAGCACTAATTTCCGCTATAACACCACTATTTAGTGCTCAATTAGTGCTATTCAACCGTCGCGTTTTAAAAATTAGTGCTGTAGTCAGTAAAAAGTTACATGGGGGCTTACCTTTCTCCGCTAACTTCACGTAGCGGGTTCAATACCAGCATCAAAATCCTCTATAGCATCGAAATTTAGTGCTGAATTAGTGCTATTCGATGGTAACGTTTTCAAAATTAGTGCTATGTTTCTCTCCAAGTTATGGGATTTCCCACATTTTGTCCCAGCGGGTGCAACACCGGAACCAAAATCTATTGTAGTACCAACTTTTGGTGCTCAATTAGTGCTATCAGGATATACAAAAATAAAAATTGGTGCTACCTCCAAACCAAAGTTATCGCCATCCCCATTTTTCAACTTGGCGTGTTAAACACCAAAGAACCACACTTATTTGCAGACACTTTTACGTAGTTCACTGTCCACACCGTTCAATGTCCACATAGCATGCTTGGCAGGCCATGCCCCCTAGATATCATAACCTACTAAACCTACCTGTAAATAATAATTTCTTTAAGAAATCTGTATAGAAGTTCAGAGTGTTTATAAATAATAATTACGGCCCACAAATTTTACTATTGGATACCTATTATAGGTATTAGATATACATGTTTTTCTCTCTATATAGGCCTAGGTGGGTAAATAGTCAAGAGTAGAATTGTTGGACCAAAAGGATATTACCCCCCACCCTATCTAGAAGACGAATCAAAGCCGCTACTGATGCTTGAACTACACCCCCTTTTGTAATATAGGCTATAGCATACAATCACCATTAGATTAACTATCTCGAAACCACCACCAGTAGGTACAACGTCTCAAATTCTCAATTATAGTTATATCTCGCCGCCCGCTTCTCAAAACTTGTGTATGATATAACTTTTATACAGATCAATAAATGGAATATGTCCACCGATACTTGTCCTGGTACCTAATACACACCTTTTATGGAATAATATTTTTTTTAAATCATGAGTACCTAGGTACTTCACGTATTTTACAAATTAAAAAATATGCATGGATAATAGTTATTTTATTCATACAGATATATCATAATATTCATATTATAACGTAAAATGGGCATTATAGGTATTTACTCAACTGAATAATGTTAATATTATAGTTGTTTCACATATGTATTATACATTTATACCTATTAACGTATAATAACTAATTATCATGTTATTTATTTATTAATTTAATTTACTAAACACACTCGAACACGCGATTGGTGGATACCATGTACACTGATAATATTGCCTAAATTCGGAGGTCATTGCATGTGATGGTCGATGGGTGACAATACAAATACCGGTTATATTTCCATCTTTAAAATATTCGCGTCAATAAGTCACTCACATTGACATGATTAGTTGAATACTTAAATAATATCAATATTTAAAACAATTAATTAATTATTAAATTATATGATAAGTGGAGTGTATAATATGGTAGATAATAGATATTATTAAAAAAAAAAGGGGGAAGTAGGTAACTACTCTGCTGAACAGTAAGAGTCAATTGTACCGCGTCATTGTAAGCAATGTACCTAATAGATCTTTTCGTTAACCAATGTCACCAACAGGGACGGCTCCAGAGGGGGGCCCTAGGAGCCGCCCCCCCCCCCCAAATCTGTATTTCTTGACAATTTTATACTGCTAAAAACAAAATTACGAAATCATCGAAATTTTCTAAAAATTATGACTTGCTCCCCTAGCTCCCTAACCATGTCACTGCATCCACCCCTGGTCACCAAAATCTCTTACTTATATCTATGGGAGACCAGGAGTCATCTACCACTATAAACCCAAGTAAGTGAGGGTGAGTAGTTGTGTAGAAAAGTGAGCGTATAGGTAGTATAGGTACTCACACACACTTTCCTTTTACATATTTATTATTTACAAATAATATTATTATACTTGTAGTAGGAACAAAATGTCAAAAACTATATTTAACTGTAGGATCAGAATATTTCAACGTAATTTACTTTCTTACCAAATGTTAGTAGGTATTCAATACTTTGATAATTCTGCACAGGCACACCAATGTTACTTAATACTATAGTTGTTTCAATAATAAGTAAGTAATTGGTTTATGTTGATGTTATTTAATTAATATTTTTAATAGATGTAAACAGTATATTAATAAATCGTATTACCTACCTATAGGCTATAAACTAATAATATTCATTTTAATTTTAAACAGTTTAATCAGCTAGGTACATTGTACAATTGAAATAGGTACGTTTCTTAGATAATTTTACTATGGAAATACTATACGTAACAGTTATACAAGTTACTATAGTAAACGTAATTAATACTAAATTATTTTCACATCTACCAATGTACCTGTACAGGATGAAATAAGTGTAGTTTTAATGTGATCAGAACAATTATTTCAAACGTATGAAATGCCAGAATTCGAAATTTGGATTTGATTTTGAAAATTATGCAAAACTCGCTCCATAGGTACACCATGAATAAACTTTATTATTTTCCAATTCAACACATTTACCCATGTTTCTACTCACATAACTCGTTATTTGATTTTGCAAAATTATTCCCATTCCATACGATTATGTTTACAATTACAAGTTGCACAGTGGAACACTAACTATTAGAAACAAAACAATTTCAAAATTCATGTTTGGGGGTTTCTTGTCCTATGCATATTAAGTTTGAATGGGTGGAGGAGATAATTTATAAGTTAATTGTTAATAGTAGGTTGCCTATAAAGCATAACTAGACATTAACGCGTTAAACAAGTTAAAGTTAAGTTACTTTTAACTAATAGTCTTAGGTATAACGCCTAACGAGTTACTTTTTTTTAAAGTAAAACTTCTAACTTAATGAGTTAAACATTTTTGAAATCGGGAAGCAATTCGAGTAACCTTTTCAAAACAATTTCACAGGAGGGCCATATGAGAGGCAACTTGTGTGGCCACTTGTAGCCGGGAAACTTTCATGTAAAAGAAGTCAAATTGCAGTTGACACAAGTTTGAACATTATTGAACTGCAGTGGGGCGCACTCGAATGTGTGAATGATAATACATTCTTACAAGTGTGCACGCAACTATCGATGTATTAATTAATAATATTCTAGCTATGTTAAAAGAGGCAATTCGAGAAGTCCGTTTGAGTGAAAAAAAATCACCTATATTTGGGAGGCAATTTGAGAGTCACCGCCATTATATGACCTCGCGATCTATCCATTATCTTCTCATAAACACTTTTTAAACGACTCATCTTGTATGTACTAACTGTAAGTATAGGTAACTGCCAAGATGAAGGCGAATTATTTTCTGCTTTGATTAAGACAAAGGTCCTGATATTTAGAACAGGCCTTTTATTTGATTACCATTTTCTGTTTGTTTGGCTCTGGTATAATTCCTGCTTGCTTTGATTCCAAAGGAATTGGATTAAAAGATATACCCGCTGCCATCATTACAATTCTCCTGTAAAATGGTATAATAGATGGGTTTAGCTCGGGTAAAGAACAAGTAAATTAGACTATCTGCTATAGTGTCTGTGAAGTTGGGTTGTATCAACAGGTCAACAGAAGTAAGTATAGTCTCGAATTAAGGACGACATCTATTCTAATTAATTGCCATCTGAACTTGCTCAAACTTTTGCCAAACATCTTCAAACTTTCATCGGTAGCATTTCAATTCTATTATATTTATTTCTATATTTTTATCGATATTTTTTACGTTTAAAAACCATAAAATCTGTTTTTAATTTACTTTAACGAGACCTTAAGACACTCAACTTGGTAATTTCTCTTTTCCAAGTACCTATCACGATAGTAAATACTACTTAAATGACCATAATTATTATAATTGATGGTAACCATAATTCCAACATCCTTGTTAATTGTTTGGTAATTGGTGTCCAATATTAGATATTGTCGTTTCCTACACCTACATCTTTAGCTTAAAGGAATTCGATACCGTGATTTTGTGTTTTTGTCTAACACACGCGTGACATAGTATTTTAGACGTGTTTTTTGCCAAACATTCCAATTGATCAATTGAAGCGATAAGATTTCTGAAAACAGATTTCAATTTTTCGTTAAGTCTACTTGAAAATTGAAATCAACTTTCCCACATTTTTGATTTTTTGATTTTAACTTCTCCAAAAATTGAAGTACCAGCATTTTTAAATACTCTTTTTGAATATGACATTTTTAAGAATTTGGGGGATAATACCAAAAATGTCGGAAAGTCGATTTCAAGTAGACTTGACAACAAATTCAAATCTGTTTTCAGAATTCTTCATTAGATCAATAAATTGGTATGTTTGGCAAAAAAACACTTCTAAAATACTATGTAGTAGCGCGTGTTAGACAAAAACAGAAAACCACGGTATCGAATCCCCTAACCTCACATTTCTTAACACGGCATATACGGATAGTAGTCGGCTAAAATTTCCATATTTTATACTCACGTTCTTTTGGTATTAAACACACCTTCAACATTATCTATTAAAATTTTTTTTTATTTTTTTTTTTTTTGCAACATTCCAGATACTTACAACCTATCTATTAAATATTTAAATACACCTTAATAATTGGTTATATTATGCCTGATGGAGAATACATTGTCCTGTGCATATTTGTTTTGTAAACTTATATTAAAATTAATTTAGGTAGGTACCTACCTACATGTAGTGTTTGAAGTATAATAAATATTTACCAAGTTGTGAAATATTTCAATGTTTTGTGAAATATTGTGTTTTTATTAATTATTTCATTTTTATTTTTAAATATTATTTTGTTTTATATTTTTATTATATATAAATTATAATTATAATTTATATTATTTCATGTGAATCGTTAGCAAGAAAACTATGATCTTTATAATATATACCTAAGTACTGGTTTCCTTTTACTGTTTCTTTTTAATATTTATTATGTTTTTTGTTTTATATAATTATAATACATGTTAACATTAATAAGAAACAATTATCTTCATAACATAACATATATGATAAACGTTATACCCAAGCATTTTTTTTTAAATTTATACTCCATTTTTATATTTTTATTTTTATTATGTTTTTTTTATTTACACTTATACAAATACATGTCATAAGGATTCTCGATCAAGAAAACTCTGAACTGATATTTAACATATAACTATATAAGTTACCACGTACATGGTACATACCTATACAATATACCTATCTATTCCTTATTTATTTTATATTTTTACATCAAATAATAGGTACAGCAAAAAAATACAACATTATATTATTATACATTAAAACTAAGAAAAAATGTGTATTAATGACTAATGAGGTACTTAATTTATTTAGATTAATTATTAAATATTTTACAAGACAAAACTAAAAAAATAATAATAATTGAAATATTTCACACATTTTGAAATATTTCATTTTTTTAAATTTCATGAAATTTTCAAACAGTACCTACATGTTACTTATAATTCAGCATTTTTTGAAGACACGATTAGCAATTGCGAGTTTGTTTAAATACCTATATATTATATAGGTTACAGAATGATTTTTTTTATCGTGAACCACTCACCATTTAAAATATAAAATATTATTCTTTAGTCAAGGCTTGAAACAGATTGAAAAAAATTCGGCTTTGGTTTCGATTTTGTATACCGGTTTTTAATTTTTTTGATTTTGGTTTAAATTTTTCAGTCACTCATACTTATTCATACTTCATAGTTTATTAATTTATTTGAATCACCGGATTTGAAAGTTAACTTTCAAAAAGGTTCATGATACAAAGATTATCAAAAAAATACCGTTTTAAAGTACCTATATTTTCGGTTTTGGTTTTAGATTATAATACCGGTATCTAATTTTTATCTGTTTAGGTTTTTTAACGTTTTATACCGGTTTCTGAAATCTGTTTTGAAACTGGTTTTAAGTCCTGATTTTTTTACTTGATTTCAAGTCGTTACAAAACAAAATGTTTTTTAAATATGAATAATAGTATACCTACTTATAATCTCAATATTGGCAATATAGAACATTGGAGGGTGTAGGGGGTAGAGCCCCCATGACTATGTTAGCAATTCATAATATTGTGACACCCCCAAAATTTGAACTCTAGTTGCGCCACTGAGCACAGATATGAGGATTAGAAATACCTACCAGATGGAGAACTTGGCATCACTTGGCTGAGATATACAACATATACGGTTGTAAAGACTAATATAAGAATTATCTATCTGAAAAGACGCCTATTATTACAGCCTATCGTTATTCACCCAGAAGATTATAAAAAATATAAGATTTCTCATAAGTAGCATAATATACTGGAACTATACAATAAATAAATAAAAGTTAAGAATTGGCAGATCTATAATGATTTTTTGAAGAGCGTTTGAAGTTAGAATTTGCAAATTATTTTGTAATTTTACACTGTTAAGTGATAACATTTATAATTTTTATAGCTAGGTATAATAACTAACAATGATTGGACACTAGGTATATTAGATGCCTCATAAATAGTTCCTATACTGAAACCTACAAAGGTAAAATATATGTTATATCGATTTTTTTTCGTTATAGACATTTTAATTTCACATTTTGACGAAATTGGTTGTTTAAACTTTTATCGTATAAACATCAAATTGATCAAATGTAATTTAAACCCTTTTTCCTTTCCACCATCCAAATAATAATTTTAGTTATTTTGTTGTAATTCAAAAATATTCGTAGGGACTTGATAGTTAAAAAGTATACGTATCTATCAATATTATTATATTTATGACATTTTCAAAATATTTGGATTTATTTTGAGTTTTGCCTATTTATACAATATACCATAAATAAAAATGTGTAGGTACCTACGCAAAACCAATTTTCTTATTTAATTGCAGTGCTGCAACAATAGGAAACACAAGGTATGCATTGTATTCTCTGTCCAGGTTTTATGTTTAAATGGACCACGGGGGGGGGGGGGGGCATCATTAAAAGAAAAAATTAAATAAGTAACTATTCGAATACAAAATGGAAAATGTACATTCTATAATAGATTGATGATATTATTTTAGACAATATTATTTGAAAAACAAACAATTCAAACAATTCAAGAATTGACATTTTTTGTTATTGAAAATTATCTTTCATCCATTTATAATGAAATTCTTACTGTTTGTATTATGCATTTAAGTCTTCCAGTTGCTGTCACTATGCCCAAAATGCCATTTTCCAAATTAAAACTGTTGAAATACTATCTTCAGAATTCAATTTCACAAGAGCGATTAACTGCATAAGTATACTTTAGATTGAAAAATCAAGGACAAATGAATTTTATCTGGAAAAATTTATAAATGACTTCAAATATGAAGACTAGAAAGAAATATTTATGTTAACATAAATAAAAAAAGACAAGAAAAAAATGCAATTAATTTTTTTCTATAATATCTCTCTGAAATCTGAACAATACTTAAAAAATAGTTTTTTGTAAATTTATTCAAATTATTATAAAAAAATAAAATATTTCTTTAGCATATTGATATTGGCAGTTCCTATACACTGTAGTGGACATTTTTAACTTTTTTTATTTACTAAAAAACATCTATCATTGTATCGTTGTACCATTCTTTGATTTTATAAAAATGGATATGTTATCAATGCATGTTATCAAATCATAACACACTACACACTATATGTGTTTACTTGTCATTTAAAAGATAAAATAAAACATTTATGAAACTAAATTATATACCGTTTAATTAACAGTAAATTTTTGCAATAAAATCATCCAAAATAATAAACAGTTTTAACATTTGCAAATTGTATGCCTAATAACTATTGAATTAATGAATTACTTATAATATTAAAATTTATAATATGTAATTAACATTATAGTACAATATTCAAAATGTGATAAAGTAAATGTATATTTCTTATTGAACATATTAAAATGTATATGAATTTATTATATAACACAGTCTTATAGTTAAATTATTTTTAAATTTGTAAATGAGTAATATAAAATATATAATCTTAGTCAAAAAATTAAAATTTAATTTAATAAAAAACAAAACACATTTAAGTTATAATAACAAATCAAACTATTTACCCAGTATAAAATAAATATATTTATTTTTTTTACACCGTTTCTTCACCAACAGTAAATAAAATAATATCATTAACACACTACATGACAAAATATATGATATCATACAAGTGCTAACATCAATCTTCCATTCTTCTTCATCAAACACATTATTATTATAATTACTATTATCATCAATGGACCGTTTACTTGGGATTATCAAATTATCATATTTGGAATCAATATTATCATATGGTGTCTTTTGAAGACTAATAGCTGAATACATATTTTTCAAATATTTTAGCACTTCGGTTTTATTCCACTCATCAGTACCATTTTGGTGACATGTTTCACAATATACTTTCAATGGAAATAATATTTTTGGATGCATTGGATCTTCAGTAACATCACCCGTAAGTCTTTGGTTCACTTGATTATGGGCTGACCAAAGCCACAGCACTGCATCATCTAATGATGAAACATTAGTTTGAATTGTGGTAGCCATATTCATGAAATGCTCAGAACAGTCTGTACATCCAAAGAAATATTTAACATAACCAGCAATAGTTTGCAAAACTTGTCTTCCATTAAATGTGGTCAAGTTCTTTATAGATGCTTGTACTGAGAGTGTGTGAAACGTAGTCCATAAGCCACATGGATATTTCCTATACATTGGTTGGCTACCTTCACATCCGATCCAACTATGTTTAGTAACATAAGGTTTTAACAAAAATTCATAGTTATTAATAAGATTTCCAAGCTTCTCTCCTGACACTGTTTTATTGAGATGAGTATTTTCCCATATTAACTTAATGAATTTTTTACCTCTAATACTAGAAGGGAAACATTCAATAAGAAGTTCTAAATAACTATTTAATGCATTTAATGACTCGCCAGAAATAACACTTCGTGATAGAATTTCATGTTCCAGAGAATACCTCAATGTAGCTTCTAAATCTGACAAATAAACTGTATTGTCATTATGCATCGAACCTTTGTCTTTATGGAATAATAAATTATAGAGTGTAGTAGTAATATCAAATAAACTGAATGGAGTCATGTGCACTGTTTCCAAATATGTATTAATGGTATTGGTAAAATTTGTTTTGTTATTTCCACTTGCTAAAAGTGTGAATTGGTTATTGTCTTCAACAAGATAGAGACTTGGATATGTTTCTGTTTTTAATAATTCGGCCAATCCTGTGTTAGAATTAAGTACGCTTATTATTTTAACTTTTTTTACAGGACAGAAATCAATAATAAGTTCTTGAGCAATCTTATTATTTGGCGTACTAATTATAATAAATGTTAAAATATTATTTGAATCCATTTCTACAATGACATTTTCAAAGGGTTGTATATCACACAAAGTTGATACATTTGTGCTACTTTGAGTTTCTTGAAGCATTTTAATAAGAAAATCCTTCATAACTTGTATATTAAAAGATCTAGTAAATTCTATTCCAATATTACTTGATGCTGGCCGGGGAGGAAAGTAGCGTACGGTAGGATAGGCCATGACTTCATAATCTCGGCATGTTTGACTGTTTATTTCGTTTGAACAGTCAATTACACCAACTTTCACATAATTTCTCCACCCTATAAATCATAAAACTTGATTAAAAAAATATGGAATTCATAAAAATAACAACGCAGTTACAAATAATTATTTACAATGCAAATGTGTTATGCAACAAAAATCTCAGTTAAATTAGATTACAGTCAACCATTATTAGAAGAATTGTTAGTGGACAATTGTCAACTTGTCATACAAATTAGACAATTTACCAATTCTGGTAAAAATCTATTTTCATACTTATTAATAAAATTTTTAAATAAAATATGTTTTAAATCATTAATATTTAACAAAAATATAAATATATTCAATATATTACGTTATTTATCTATATAATATAATTTATCATAGGTATAATATGGCAGGTCAAAATATATCCTTAGTACCTATATATTATAATAGAAAGTAGGTATATAAAATATCAATAGGTAACTAACCGTAACTAACCATCTACTCTTCAATAGTTTTAATTAGGCCAATATCTTGTTTAAAAAATATACATTTGTGTAATTGTGCACTTGAGCACCAAAAGGTAGACATATAATATATAAATTATAAACAAAATAAAAATGTGCACATTTACCTTTTTAAAGATAAAAACTTCATTTAAAGTGATCTATTCTATTCCATATTGTAAACCGACAGAATAATATTTGATCATGAGTAATAACATACAATAGTTTGTCGAACCATGTAATCTATATAATTGGTACCTAATTAATAAAATAGGTAGTAAAAAGGTATGGAATTACTGGGAGAAATACTAAATAAGTCTATGTGAAAATGAAAATAAACTGATAATATAATACCGTTGATGAGTCTTGAACAAAAAAAATTAGCAAAAGTAAAAACAGTTATAAATTAAAAAGAAATTTACATAATAGGTACCTTATATCAAAAATGTTAACGGTACCTAAATGTTCATTTATAGTGTTACAAAAAATCAACGACAAAGTAATTCCTCGCACTAAAAGATAGAAGAGGATTCATTTGATCCAAATCTGAGTTATGACTAGCTTGAGTGTGGATAAGTGTCATGTTACAACTCTGATTACTGTATAATTTAATTTATTTACCTTAAATATAGGTACCTAAGATTTAAAAACTATTCAATATAAACAACTGATTTGAAATATTTTAATAACTGTATGTACCTATATAATAAATGAAGCAAATAATAATTATATAATTTTAAGTACAAAAAATAATAGTAGGTAGGTACCCAGGTATAATCTATATTTTATGTATCAAAATTTGTGATTTTAAAAGTCAGTAACTAAAAATATATGGTTGATGAAATAGTATGAGTTAAGAAGTGTAGGAACGATACAGTTTAACTTTTTTCGACCTATGAACCACCAATCATAATAATAGACGTATGTTATAGTCCAAGTGGCTAATAGTTACTACTTATAAGCTTGTAACACATATTTTTAGCTATTATATTTTAATGTTATCTAACCGTATTATTATTTTAAAAAGTTTAATGATACTATAATGTGTATAACTAAACACATAACATTGAAATATTAAAATATAATTAAAACAATTCTTTAATAAGTCAACAAAATTTAGTTTATAATATTTACAACTCGTGGTTGTTAATTATTTTATAAAGGTTTTAATCGATGATAAATATCAGTTATAAAAATTAAATGATTGCAGGCGAGAAATAATATGAGTTATATAAAACATAATTACAGTGTTTTGCAATGTCCTATAGTAAATTAGTATACCTACCATACAATAAATATTTATACAATGTAAATGTAAATTTCTATGGTAAAATCCTTAATTTAAACTCAAAAATGATATGAATATTTAATTAAGTTAGTGCAAACCTATATTATTGTAAGAAATGGTATTATTTAAGAATGTAAGAATTATTAGTTTAAATATAAGGGAAATAAAAAAAAATATATCTACATTGTTCATTTGCATTTTTGTTTTGAAATTTAAATAGTAGGTACCTATAAAGTAAAAGGTTCCTACCTGTTATAGTAATAATTATTTGAATAATATTACAGTAAATGTTTCCAAGTACATATTTAAGCTGGTATTCATAAAACCTATGCTAATATTTTTAAATGAACAGTTTGTTACCGTATACTTGAATTCCAAATCCTTTCCAAGGGGTTGAGAACCGTATACAATGTCCACAAAAGGCATTGTAAAACTCAATCACGTATGATGTATTTCCTTGTAATACTTTGTCATTAAAATTGGTACTGTCCAATATTTCCAACAGATCTGATTCTTCGTACAGTCCAATAAGTTCTGTGTATGCCGGTGCAGTACTGAGTGCTGCTACGAGCAAGACGATCACGGCATGGCCGCTGCACCATATCAACATTTTGTCCCGATGAATCAGATGGAACTAGATGGGAAAAAAAAAGATCTAAAAAATACAGTGGACATAGGTAAGGTGTGTATCAGCTGCATTCCCCTAACCCCACAAAGGACATGCCGTTTTTGGTGGAAGAGAAGGAAACAACAAATTTAATGAGAAAAATGTCCAAAAAAGACTTACGTTAAGTGCAACTGAGAGACAATATTGATGAACGTAGACGGGATTATGAGGGGAAAATAAACCCGAAAATGAATATTAATATTTATACTCAATGGTATTGCCATAACCTACCTATTTTTCGTTAAGGTATAAATCACGTATTATATTAATATAATAGTAATTTAAATATTAAATATTTTCGCTTTGTGATGACGTCGCTGTCGGTGATTTATCGGAAACACAAATAACAAACAAACAATGAAACAACCATTGGTGAACCTATAATATATCACCGTGTGCGAACATAAACCCGACGCCGTGACAGACTGTTAACGTCGTAACCGTCCCGGGCGGTGATAGTGGACACGTCTGGAGTAGCGGACGCGTACAAACTGCGGCGGGAACGGACAGACTGTCCGCCTGCACGTGTACGTGCGTAGTACTATCGGTTCGCTGTCGACTGTCCAGTGTCGACCGCTGTTCGTGATTGTCTACCGAGTACCGATATTCAATAGAGCAGAGGCCTCCCCGCCAGAGACCAACCGAAACGGGCAAGCAACACGGCCAAACTGAACGACGGCCGACTGACTGGACTGGCAGCAAAATATACTGTATACGATAATACAGGACACTGGCGAATTATTTCTTATCATTGCCCCGCGAGATTGTTAAAGTAGTTGCCTATTTTACTCCTTGAAATGTTTACAAGTACAAATTAATTTAGAACACCGATTAATATTATTGTTTATTTTCTAATGTCAACGATTATAATTTTTAGTTAGAAATATTAAATTATTTAGACTTTAGATTATATAGTATTTGCATATTTACACATACTTAAAATCTCCATAAGTTCATAAAACTTATTAGGAAATACGATAAACAATATAATGTTAAATGTAAGCTTTATAGTAGGTATTAATTAAATGTAATTCAAAACATATATAAGATATACTGTATATTTTACTTTTTTCATAATAATTATACTACACAAATTAAAATATGAAATTATAACATAGTAATATCTAATAATAATTTATCAATTAAATAAACATTGTACTCAAACGTGAACTACTTTTTTCAACTTTTTATTTTTTGAACATTTATATTGGTTGAATGAATCATTACATTTCTTCATATTTTTTATCCAAAAATTGTGATTTGCAGTCTTCACATTTACTTAGTGAGTACCTTTTACAATATGGCTTATAATAAGTTTAAGATCCTTTTTTAAATTACATTTTTTTTTTTAGAAAGAGGTTTTCAATGTTTGCATGAAAATGTGCAGAAACATGTTTAGTAAATTCCAATGTTTTGGCAAGAGGATAAAGTAAACTGCAGCCATCATATTCCTTAATACCAATATGTGTATTATCAAAATCAAATTGTTTATTAGTATCCTTAGTAGCCAGTTTTTCAATACATGGTTTATGATCCATTTGACTACAAACCCAACCTGTTACATAAGCGACACTATTTGCAGTTTCATCCTTCATTAAAATATACTCAATATTCATTGAACTATAGTAATCATCAATATTATCTATTTCTTCTGATTCATTATATGATCTATCTAATGTGATAATTGAAGTTTTTATGTCTTTTTATAAGACCAAAAATTCAGAAGCATCTTTTTCGCAGTTGGCATTATTTGAAGGACTAATAAGCATATTACACATATTCATGCGGATTGCTGATTGAATTTTCGATGCATCTGGTGTTAAGTTATTACCTCCTTTAGCTCTTAAAACTGAAAATAATGATTCAATACAATCTTGGGTCAAGCGTCTCATTAATAAGTATTCAATACCATATTTTTCATTTAATTCTTTGAACAACATTTGTACACAAATAATATTTTCTTGCCAGCCTATTATACAAGGTGGTAAACTTCCTCTTTTATTGTTTATTTTCAAATCTGATAAAAATTTTAAAGCTTTTTTGAAAAAAATCACAATGTAAAGAGTTTTTGGTTAATGGTCTTTTTAGAACAGTAGGCTCATTTAATTTTATGCTATTAAAAACATCAAACAAATCATTAAAAAATTTAACAAATTTGGCTGTATATGCTGCTCTAGCTGATAATTTATTGAATGATACTAAAGTCAAAATACCAGCACTCAACGAATTACTTAAAGTTTGGGTTGCTAGACATACTCGCATTGGTGAAAAGGGGGGTAGATCCAAATTAATTTTTTTTAACTTGCTTGCTAATCTTGGTTTATTATTACAATCCACTTTATAAAAATCTTCTATATCTCTCCAATTATATAATTCATTTGCATTTTCAAAAGTATATTTTTTAAAATTGTTTCTTACTGATTTCAGTAAATGTGGGGAATCGTGCATAAAAAATACATTTTCATTGTT
>NC_042495.1:72264852-72299432 GCF_005508785.2 Acyrthosiphon pisum | reverse complement strand
TTATAGGTAATTTGTATTCTACTAACAGAGGTCTGTCTGTGTTGGTCATATAATCATCCTTCGTAAAGTAAATAGAACAAATTGAAAAACTTTTTGGCAAATCTAAGGGTCCACATGTTTCTAATAATTAACTAATTTTTTTATTTTGGGCCAATTCTATTAATTTTTGACAACTATAAATACAAATAGGTTAGCAGAAATTAGTATGGTTATTTTTTTGATATAAACAACTTCTTAAATAACCAGAATATTTAGGTGTATAATATACTTACCTGTTTAAATCTTTCGGAAATTTATGAAATGAGATCGTGGGAGATGATATCTTACCATAAGTATTACAGTTAGAAACTGCATAGACATTTTTGGAGACCATTATTACTACTATTAAAATTAACACCAATGTAAGTATTGCCAATATTATGACCCGAGGAACTTGATAATATTTATGACACAAAATTAACTATTATTATCATAATATTAGTAATTTAGTATTATAATAATATTATAATCGTATATAGTATTTGTAATTAATATTCAAAAAAAGCGGGAATTTATACAAGATTAAGGGGTAAAATAGGGAACTTTTATAACAATCTCGCGGGGCAATGATAACAATTTGTTCGCCACTATTTTAATACAGAGTGTCTTGTATAATTATCGTATATAATATTTGCTGGCAGTCGCCTTGCCGAGCGGCGTAACGATGACGTCAATCGCAATCGCTTTCGTCTCTTCTTCCACCGCCCACAACTCCACAGGCTTCTTATTAAAATGATTGACTGCAGTCGCTGTAGAATGTAATTAGTAAAACATTTAATTATTGTCATTTTTTATGTTTTGCACTTTATAGTGTTCGTTGGAATATGCTAAAGCTACCCGAATTACGATAACGGAATGATTATTATTATTTATTATTACCTACGACTAACATACGATAACTAAATAAATAAACCTACGACTATCATACATTCATTCAATAACATTATTTAAGCGCCACTTTCCCACAAGTCACGACCAGTGACCACTACCAAAAAGATCTTTTAATCGTCGTCACAACTGCAGCAGCTGCAATGCTACCTACAAGTTATATTATTAACCCCATAAACCGTACAGTATACCACAGTAACAGTGCCGCAATTAGCGGGGGTGCTGGGGGTGCACCGCACCCCCCAAAGCCCCCATCATCATATTTAGGGGGTCCTTTTCAGATATAAAGGATTTTAGATTTTAAACTAATATGAACTTTTATTCTAATTTACAACACATGATGAAAATTGAAATTTTTCTATGCCTGCAACGCCCGTCCAACATCCAATATTATGTTATTATACTATTGATTATCCTTATGAAGATAACATTTTATACAACATTTTATACTATTCTTTTTTAATTATAACTTGGCCTCACAAATAAAACTTTAATGATATTCATAGAAAAAAACTAAAAATATTGAAATTGAAATTGAAATTATCCGTTAACAACTCAGAACAAGTTAAAATATTTTAAAAATTATATCAAGTGTAGGAATTGATAAAATAATTCCCCCCCCCCACCCCAAAGTACAGAAAAGATACTGTTGAAAAAAATCTAAGCATTTTTACTGTCTTAAAAGGTGATGATAGGGACAAAAAAAAATTAAATATAAAAAATTAAAAATTAAAATAAGACACATCATTGTAAAATCAATATATTCATCCCTTCGCTCAGAATCTAAAATATCAACTGAGATGAAAACACATATGGCTTACATTTCAAATGGAGGCCTGGTGCAGCATAAATTATTTGATATATTTTTGTAAGTAAAATTAATTTAAATAAAATTATAAAAATTGTTTTGCTTTTTAAAATTTTTCTTGGTATGCACTATATGTATACACATTATTTGAAGAGCCAAAATAAAAATGTTTAACCTCTTGAGATTGGAAATCAAGTGTCTCTTTTATTTTCTGGGTTTTTTTTTGTTACCAGGGAGTTGTAAGCCCACCCTTAATTGTGCTTTTGGTGCTATGCAATTTTGTAAGACAAAAGTTTAAAATAGGGGCCCCAAAATTTAACTCGCACCTGGGCCCTTTTATCTCTAGTTGCGGCACTGCACAGTAAGTTGTAATTATTATACCTTTACTTGTACAGTTCACTTTTTCACTAACTACTAATGTAACATGCACCTATAATATACGTCTATAAAAGATGCGTAGCCGGGGTTAAGAATTTTGCAGGAAACATTAAAAATGCTTTCTGTGAACGTATTACGTAACCATGTAAGGAATTGAAATTATAATTTGTATGAAAATTGCTGCGATCATAGAACAATTCAGGCATGCGACTGATAACAAGCGATTACATATAATATATTATGATCATAGATATATACAACAAACTAGATAGCCGTCTCCTTCTTGTCATGGAAGTCGGCCGCCATTTACAAAACAGGCAATGTTTACAAAATAATATTATCATAGTATATATGTATAGATAAATATATATGTATATAAATAAATGTAAAATAAATGTAAACATTGCCTGCTTTGTAAATGGCGGCTGACTTCAATATCGGCCACCACCGTAGTACAAAGACGGCTATCTAGTTGTTGTATATATCTATGATTATGATATATTTTATATCAGATTCTGTGCACGCGATCTTAACAATATCCAAGGTGTATTGATACATTGATCATTGATGATCAATACACCTTGACAATATCACAGAAATGATTATGTTTTGCTTCCGTGATAACATAATTAGTAGAAAACATGGTACAACAACCAGATAGCCGTCTACAGTAGTTGCGACTTGTGACCAGTGTTAAAGTCAGCTGCCATTTATAAAGTAACCAGCAGGCAATATTTACATTTATTTTACATTTATTCATATACATATATACTGTGATAATATTATTTTGTAAGCGTTGCCCGCTTTGTAAATGGCGGCCGACTTCGATGATAAGGAGTCGGCTATCTAGTTGTAGTAGGGCACTATAGATCAAGATTTAAGGGCCCGTTTTACAATAATAGTTTAAACCTCGGTTACGCTTGAACCACTGATTTTACCGGCCGAATTCGGTGGTTTAACCGGAGTTTAACTATTGTAATACGGGCCCTAAGATATATCTTTAATCGTGCTCACGAATTAAGATAGTATGGATGCCCAACGAGTCATGTAAAATCACGGACTGATCCGTGTGTAAAATTGAAAGCTAATCTGACTCTACCTTATCATGTCCGGGCAAATTAGCACTAGCGCTACTGGTGGATTTATTCGATATAATTAACATTATACAGCATTATTTAAATAATCTGCAGCTGCCCGCCATATGCGGATATGTTAAATTTCCACATACTTTTATTCAACTTCCATACGTCCATATAACTGTGCCTGCCCATATTAGCCTCTCTTTGGCCCACCCTGTTAACCGGGTCAAAAATTATTAACCGTTTGACTATGTATCTATAAATATGAAATATAAAATATAAAATATGTTAAGTATATCATATTCTAATAAAGAAACTTCACCCAGCTAAAAAATAAACAACACAATCAAAGACAGTTGAGTCGTTGTAATCATATTCTTGTAAAATGTCATCAAGATCCCAACAGTCAGCATTAATAATAGAATTAATTTTTTCTTTAAGTTTTTCAACTTTTTCTCTTCTTTCAGAGACATTTGATGGATTATTTACAATGTCTTTTAGATCTTTAATTGAAATCACAGGAACTGTGCCAATATTGTGTAATATGTTAGCAAATTTCCAAAAATTATATTTTTAAAAAAGTCATTGCGTTCCAAATTAATTTAATCAAAAAAATATTGATATTTAAAAAAATTCTAAAAAATAAACAACTTGACTTAGATAAATGTTTTAACATCCAAATCGTTCTTATAAACAGATTCACAAATTAGCTATTTTGAATTTATTCAAAAAAATTTTAATCAAATTTCAAATTTTTCATTTTTGGTATTAAAAATATATAAGTAATAATTTTTTTTATTACACGTGTAGGCGTGTAACGCAAGTGTCTATAAATTAATTATAAAAAAAAAATTTTTAAATTTTGATTGGAACAAAAGTTATTCCAAAAGTCAGTTCTATCTGTTATAATCTCTATAAGTATATTATAATATACTAGGCTACTAACCGTCCCGCCATGCGTTGCTTATGCCAGATATATAATATATATTTGTATGAATTATAATAGTAATATAATAATATATGTAACCTGCATTGGAAACTAGGTATTTAAATAAATGAAACTAATATTATTTTTGCAATTTTAAAAATGCATGTGTGAGCTACCCTTTAGTTACCTATAGTAGTACCTCAAGTGTAAATCGTCGTCGGTGTATACCTGCAGGCTTTTTGAACTAATCCGACCGAGATGGACAATTCGCTTGTGGTGCATTGGATTTGGCATTTGGTATAAATCAAATGTGCGATTCAAACCACTCTTAAAACTTTCCTGATTTTTCTAAAAACAATTTTAAATATTCATAATATCGGTCAAGACGTTTATAGTTTTTGGGTATGTAAGATTCAAACATATTTATTTTATTCGAGGCCATAACCGCGACGATTTGATGCATGCGCTTTACCTCATCTACCCGAGTAATCAATGGCAACCATGTATGTACAAAAAACACTAATTTATACTAATACTATAATAATAATAATCTGTAATCTGCAATGGCAACCATCAATAAACTAAAAAAAAACTCAATTTTCATCATATATCTCAAAATCCTTGTGTGAGACTGTGAGCCCCTCTATAAGATACATATTTTGGCAAATCATTTCTTAGTGCACCACTACGTAGTGATACAAAATTCCATGACAATTTCAGTTCTCCAGCTATCATAGTTTAGCTAGGTTCTACGACCAACGTTGACCAGTCAGTCAAATAAGAACTTTCAGCTTTTCCCGAATTTTACAATTTTTTGGGCTACTATTCCGATTTTTCTTTTTGCAAAAACATTATTTGGACTATTAAAAATATTTAAAAAATATAATGAGACAAATCGGCCAAGTGGTTCTCAAGTGATGTGAATATCAACCAAAAACATTTAATTTTTTACATATTTCATATTATTTTCGGCAGTCCAATTTTTTCTTCTAAGACGTAGTATATGTATCATACATTAAAACCTTTCCCAACACTCGGCCGATCCATTAGTGAAAACTGTACTAAAATCCTTATCGAGTTAAGGGGGCAAAAAGGGGCTTCTACGATATAGCTTCTTCTCGTAGATATATAGCTGTCCCGCCTGTTTAGTTTTTTGGCCACCGCCTTAACCTTTTATTTGTATCTTACATTTTATGATTTTTATAAATATAACCTGTAATAATTATATTTGTCAAATGCTTTATAGCGTGAAAATAAAATAAATCCAACCGTATAATTTAACTATCGGTGGAATTTATAATTATAACATAAATTCTTTTCGAAAGTTAATTGGAAGATTTAGTAAAACATACAATTATTATACTGGTTTTAAAAAACAAGGCAAAATCGATTGTCACGTTTTTATTATAGTTGGTAGACCGCGACGAAAAAATAATGTTTAGGTAGCTGGAAAAAAATGCTGATTTTGAAACACATTGAGATAATATAAATAATACCTTAATATGAAATCGTGTAATTGTTAGTTATTACGATATTATATATTTATATTATAATTTACTAATATTTGACATCTCTATATTATATTTAATAAACTAGTCATAAAAGTGCAGGCAATTTAAGTGCACAAAGCACAACGTTTAATTATAATACCTAATTATGAACAATGTTATTTTATTATAGTACCTACATAGTACATATATAACAAAATATTATCATGTTTTATGTTTTGTTGCTGGCTTATATATATTATATAAATGCAATAGAAAAAGCTCACCCGAAAAAAAACTACAGCAGTACAGAGAATACAACAATATCTTGCGAAACCGGTCACACGAAATGTTTCTTTTGCAGCATAGATGGTTAGTGCTTTGAATAAAATCGTAAGAGTCCACTGATTCAAACCCATACACAAAAAAAATGTACCGTCGCTATCTGACGTGATAACAGCAATAACAAAATTAAATGAGAGATCGGACAGGCTTGAAAATAACCAAAAACTAATTCACAAAAAAAAAAAAATTAGGAGAACGCTTCGTATCGTAACATGGAATGCTAGCGAGCTTGTACAACGAAAACAACGTCCTTCGGAGTCTACCGGCTCGAAAGAAACAACGCAATTCACCGTGATATGATGCTGCTTACAGAAATCTAAAGGTTTGCTCAGAAACACGAGACGCGGCTAGATCACCATGTCAATCCATTGGCCATTCAATTATTAGACAACTCCAAGGGGCAAGGACATCAGACGTCTGAAGCGTCTGAAACCATATGACTTAGTTTAAGACTTTAGATTAGGCAGAAGCCACTTCATTGGAAGTGACTCTATCAACGCGTAAACTGTAAAGTATATATAATTTATATCTATATAGTATATTAGTATGTAATATATATATAATACATAACTGTTAAACATATTTATAAACATTGAGTCGTTTAAATAATAAAGCCCAGGGAATTTAAAAAAAAAATGGTTATGAAAAAAATCGTGCATATTATGTATCTTTAATACTTTTCAAATGCTATCATAATAACGTATGTGAAATATTGTACCTATTATATTTTAAAATCTTAGATATAAGACTTATTTTATACGTTGACAAATAGCTAGTAGCTCAAAACGACTCAAAACGTTTTGAAAATGTTATTGCTTATAAAATACAAATATTTGGTGAATATTTCAAGTATTTACAGTCTTTCGTTTTTTAATAACAACAAAATAAGAAATCTGTTCTATGAGAATTCGTTAATTTACAAGTGAATATACCTACAATGTTGAGAAAATGAGAACTTCAATCGCTCATAAAAATGGATTTTAAATAACCAGAAATAAAATGAATTATTAATTTTGTATTGAATTTTTAAATCTTAGATACCTATAAATATAAACATTTTTATGAATGTCTAACCCAAAATATTTTGCAAATTTTCGTGATTTTTACGAGTTATGTAAAAATACTTTCTTCAGACGCTCATAAATAAATTGTGGATTACACACAATTTTTTTTATAACATCCAATAACAAAAACTTTAAGGAACCTTGTTTTAAAAATACAAGTTTTTAACCAAGTGAAAATTTTTTATCGACTATACTTTTCTTATGTCTATGAATAGCTCAAAAATAGTCAACATATTTAAAAATTTTATGATGTATAAAAATTAAATATGCTATTATAAACATTTAGTGAAAATGCCATACTTATATCTTTATTTTTTACATTGTTATTTTTTTAGTTACAATTAAAATTAAATCGAATTTGTCAAAATCTAATTTTGCGTAAAAATCTGTTTTTCATTAGTTATTTTTTTGTTTTTCCTAATGCTTTTAAAATCTATTGGGAATTTTTTACCCCCCCCCCCCCCTCTAAATTAGGTACTTACTAAATTTAAGTTTAATTTATTGACAAAATTCAAATTCTATCTACGTAGGTAATTATATATATTTTTTTTAAATCTCAGTTTAACTATAAAAATATGTATGTATTAAACGTAGGTACAGCACATATGTAGATATTAAACAATAAATATGAACGTTTTGAACTAGGTATAATTTACTGTAGTTTGTTTTCCTATTATTATTGTTGACACCTAAATAATGAATGCGTGATCATACACCTGTTAAAATATTAACCTAATAGACAATAATTAACCGAGGAAAAGAACGCGTTTAAAATAAAATGACTATGAAATAAAGATAAATGAGTTTATTATGTTACTTAATTTATGTACCATAACTAAATAATTATTAAAATATGGAATAATTACACTTGTTTACAATTTTTATTAGAAAAATCATGTGTTTAAATAATCATCGATCACGAGTTAGATTGTATTTTACATGAATTTATAGTTATTTAATTTAGGTAACTCACTATAATTCAATTAATATACCTATTATTTTATCATATACAGAATGTTCTTATTTTCTAAACTTCAACTTTTAGAATTTATGTTTTTGTATTATAAAGACTCACTAAATTATATTTTATAAATATTAATAATAACACTATATTTACAATACCTACCTTATGTTCCTATCAATACAATTTGAGAACAAATTTAGTTTATATTTAAATTGCATTGCCTTTGAAACTAAGTTTTCCGGTCGTTAATTCTGCTTGCATTATTATTCTCAGTATAAAAATTACATTATTTTAGTGAAAACAAATTGTAAAAACTGCTTGGTCGTTAAACTAGGTATACTGTACCAAACTGTTCTAAATACACACCTATTCAATATTGTTTCCTAATAAATAAATAAACGTTCTTAAATTTAGACAACTATTTCAAATATATTTTCTTTTTTGCGTTTTCATTGTTATTATATTATTATGATGATACATTTTAATCTTCACTTTTCTAGGAAAGTAGTAGCCATTTTCTAGTACCTAGGAGTAGTACTCTAGTACTTAGTACTTCCATTAATAAATTATATACATATTTCATAATATTATATATTAGGTATATATTATATTATTTAGACTTTAAACATGAATATTTTTTGGACTGGATACACCACAAAATGTTTCTGATTTATTTTTTGTAAGGTTTTCGTTGTCATGGTTACTTATTAACAAAAAAATATTTATAGTTCATAGACTTTCATAGACTTTAAGAAAAATATTTAGTAGCGTGCTATGATTTGTTGGTTACAGCATAAAATATTTATGAGAATCCTGATTTTAACTTTTCTATTCTTATCTATAAGACTATAACAATTAAACATTTTATAAATTTTCAACAGCAAAAAAATTTTTAAATTTTCGAGATTTTTATGAATTTTGTCAAAATTTGAACTTTAAATACTTATAAAAAAATCATGCATATAGATTTTTAATATTAATCAAATGTTATTATAGCTACTTAGTACTTATGAAGAACCTTGTATTCAACTTTCAAGCATTTCAACCCAACGAAAATGTTATTAACATTTAATGAAAAAAAAAACTAAAATAAATTTAATATTTCAAACGTCTATACTTAAATAGCTCAACGCCCCCCCTAAAATTCCAATTGGATTCACTTTCCTACAAGGAAAGATACCGAAGTAGAAAATCTATACCTATATTTTTACTGCTCCAAAAAATGATGACAAACACAAATAAAAAAACTCACATCATTGTAAAATTAATACATTTATCGCTCTACTCAGACTCTAAAACAATAATAATCTTATATATTCAGTTTAATGAAGTTCTGCGAGTCTTAGCTACAAATTTACCAAAATAATTTTCATAATCCATAGTGGATTTTGACTGATCGAGTTTATTACCAACAATTTATTAGAGTCTCAAAATTGAAGGGTCGAAATGCAAAAGGTGTTATTGCCAAAAACCAAAATGTTCACAAATCAAGGAAAACTGTAGGTAAAACTTTTTTTGACGACTATATGCATTCAGAATAAGTTTATTTATATGTGAAAAATAAAAAGTAAACGATTGACAGTGTCAAAATAAATCTATCTAAATTGTAAACAATATTTTTTAATGCTTTAAAAATTTCGTGCCAGTGCAAAATGTGGTTGGTATGCAGGTTTTGAAAAGGTAATGGCAATATCACGTTTTAAAGTTGTTACTATTTCTGTTGATACTTAACACATTATTGTCGGCAATACCACGTTTTGAAGAAAATTTTTATTTTGGCAATACCACGCTTAGCAATGATATCAAGTATGTTCCAATATTAATAACACGGGCAATAATACGTTTTGACTTGAACATGATTGAACATGTAATATGTACCATGTTTTGCATTGACATTAAATGTAGCAATATCACATTATGCATTGAACATCAGTTTTAAAATTTTATTCACAAAAGTAATCGATATAATTTAATTCTGACTGCAAAATCGAATTCCTCACATTTTTTTCAATAAAAATCGATGTTTAACTCGATTTTTGTAATTTTGGCAATACCACCTTTCACATTTTCACCCTTCAATTAAAATACCTATAATACAATTAAGTATACTACGTGTAATATATAAATATGTACCTATGTATTATATATGACTATAAATTATTTAAATCAATTATATAAAATATACTACATTTCTAAGGATAGTTGAACACTAATTTAAACTTTTAAATTGTAATATAGTTAGGTACTTAAGATAACAAATTCAGTGAATATTTTTGAATATAAATTCATTTTATTTCATATACCTGATATTTGTACCTTTATATAGGGTCTTTGCATATTCACTACTTGGATATAAAATTGAAAATTAAAGTTTTTCAATTTCTTATACTAATAATATGAGGTGAAAGATGACTATATAATATATAATATGTATCTAATATTTTAATTTAATATCTAGCTAATTCGTTTATTTAAATTGTCAAGTAGACTAAAATAAATACACTCAAAAGTCACAATTCAGATAATATGTATTCAGTTAAAATTATTTTCAAATTTCAATAATAAATTAACATAACAATATATTTATTAATAATATAAATTATTTCATACTGGTATAAGAACAATTTGTATAATATATCAGGGCCGGATTGGTTAGGCGAGCTACCGAGAAAATCTCGGTGGGCCGGTCCTGTGAGTGTGAGTGAAAATAAATTCATGTTTAAAATATAATTGGCCACCTATAAGCTCGTATTAACTACAGACGTAATTTTGGGCCACTGAATATGTAAATGGGCCGCTTATAGAAGTGAAAATCTCGATGGGCCGATACATACCAATCCGGCCCTGTAATATATAAACATACATTTATTTTTATACGTACCTACCTACCGATACCATTAATATTATTTTATTACGTAGATGTTTATACCATTCGTCCTTGATTCAATTAAACAAAATGTCTGTTAACTATAATTATAATTTATAAGTAGCCACACTGTTGTCTGTTTGGTGTTATTATGTTACAAATACATAACAATAGAAAATAAATTATATAAATTATAAATTTCAAGTAAATAAATTGAATTGTAATACCAATAGTGATATATTTTAAAAGTAATAAACAAATATTTTTAAAAAATATTTTTTACAAGGTACTTAATATACTTTATGGTAGGAGCAAACTCATCCATCAAGGAAATTATAAACTTGATGTTTCATAAGCTTTAATTTTGTTTCAATTAAAACTGAAATAGTTAGGTAAATAATTTATAGAGAATGCTTATAAAGTATAACACGGTTACACGGATAAGTTACAGCGGTAGGTAGGTACCTAGATTAAGTATAAATATATTCAGGGGTGGCCAGTGAGAAGAGACTCGCGAGCCACCAAATATATTAATAAAAATTGAAGAGCCAAGATGTAAAAAAAAAAAAGGTTTAATTATAAAAGGTTTAAATATGTCATAATTATGACCTTTTTTTTTTTACATCTTGGCTCGCCTCTTACGTTAATCTAATGTTACGTTAAGATGCAAAACGCAAAAGTCTATGACGCGGTTTGGCCACCCCTGAATATATTTTATTTAGAGATTATATATTTATAGACTATATTAATGTTCTTCAAACAGCTGAATAATTATGATTTAATATTATATGATTCTAGTTTGTTATTTTCTAAGGAGTATTGTATATGTAAATCTTCATGCTCTTGCGATAAGACTCGGTATTGTATGCAAAATAAATTAATCACATCCGCGACCAGTATCATTGCTCGCACACACCCGGAAATATTAAAATAATGCAATAATTATGGCCGCATTCTAACAATAATACATAGATACTAATTAAATATTAATATTACCAAATCAACACAGAAATGCCTCCCATGTGATAAAGTTGTTAATTTATTATTCTGCAAAATCCTTAGGTTAGCTTGACATTAGAACTTTTAGAACTTAATCGTGGTGTTTTTTGAAGTATGAATTTTTATCTATATATACAGGAATAAAAATGATTATAATATGGACATTTAAAAATTTTATTTCGTAACAACTAAGTTGGAAACTAATATTTTATAAAACGTCTCTATCAAGTTTTAGAAAATAATATGTGACATGCCTTAAAGTTTTAACAAAATTGAAATTGGCATGGCTAGAAACTCACAGTATACACATAGAAAGGTCTAAAAATATATTTTTGACTTGCTAAAGTAATAAACCAACCACAATTAAACAATAATAAATAATATTAATACAATATTATATCAATATGAGAAGGACAAAGAAAAATAAGGATACAATATGTTGGCAATTATATAGAAAAACAATGTTTTAGGGTTTGTAAGATCAATTGCATACACAGAAATTGGGTAGAAAAAGTTATATTAAAAAATTATATTTGTACCAATATATGTTTTATAAAAACATTTCCAAGTTTCCCTCCCTGTCCTGACCGCCAAAGGTACAAGTTTTTTTTTATTTATTTGGTTATACAAGGTTGATTCTATTTGATTAGATATATTAATAATCGTATAGAAATTTCCACTCTGTCATTCCAACTACGCATAACTCACTGCATAAGTGGGTCATCCATTGTATCATAAAATTCCACATCTACTTGTATCCTGTAAAAATGAAATGTATACATTTTTTTATATAAATAGGCTTATAAGGTAAATAGTATAGGCATGTGGGTTGTGGTTACTGGTTACCATTTATTATTTATAAAATAATAAATTTAACGTTTAACATTATTTATACCTCTTTATTGGCTTCAAACACAAATTTTCAATAAGATTTAATTACTAGAAAAATAAGGTATTTATGATACAATCGCCAATAGGTAACATACATTAATCCATATTCATATTATAATTTACAAAACTATAATTTAAAAACAAATATATATCGAAAAAAATATTCAACAATCCTATTACATTTAAACAACACATAGGTACCGTTCATACATTAACCTGCATTCGTTTTATTTTAGTCTAAAGTATCATAAGGAAAATAAAAATACTGAACATTTTTGAAACTTAATACATAATTAGGTATTTGCATATAAATATGCATAATATAATAATTCAAATACAATAATATTAATAATAATACAATTCAACGATTATAACACATTTAAATGAGTACATTTTCTATTACTATTATTAATACTCATAAACTTTATTTAAACTACATAAACTCAATTAAAGCTTAATAATATTGCACCACAAATACAAAAATAATAGGACTCAGCAATAGTATTATTGTACAATATTTCAGATCCATGTGTTATACGTCTATTTATTTGACATAAAATAATATGTGAATATATATTATGTTAGCAGTGACAAAACGTGTATTTAGGGATTGACAATGTTATCGATATACACAAATATATCATTGATTATTGCTAGCTGGAATGTATGGGAAACAAACTTTTGGCAACAAAATGAGCAAATCTATTGGCTTTAGCAATAGGTAGAGAAGACTTAAAGCACTTATCAATTGATTTTCCGATTTTACTATGAGCCAGTAAGAGTTACAGTTATATTTGTGTTAAGTTAATACAAATTATTTTCATAAAAAATCTCCTAATTTCTTACATAAGAAATAACAATTATTATATGACAAATTAATATATCCTATATTATATAATATAATATATCCTAATAAGATCGATAGAATTTAAATTATTTTTAAGCGATTTTGCAAATGTTTTTAAATAGTATACTGTATACTTGTGTATTATATTATATAAATCAATAATAGTAATGATAGATGGATAAATAGTAAAATGTTTTGAAAGATCGTGGATATGTAAAATTGTTATCCAACTTAAGTCATTTTCAGTTGTAAGCCTAAAGTCAAATATGCGCTATTCTTTCAAACCATATTAGGTATGCTTTGAACATAAATTAATTGTCACAACATTTAAATAAACGAGTCATTCAATTAAAAAAAAAAGGAAAAAATTGTATGACAGTCAAAAAAAAAATATTATTATCCCGGTAGTCGAGATTCAGCATAGAAGTCAGGTTCATCTTCGTCATTATTCATGTTGGTTGGCTCATTGCTGTCCAGCTAAAGTTGAAGAACAAATATTATAGTATTATTCACAAAATAAAAAGTAATAATTAATCCAGGGATACTTACTGCTCGTAATTCTTTTGTAGTAAATATTTTATCACATAGTTGAGATCGCACCGGTATCATCATGATTAAGAAAAATGGAAACAACAAAGAAAATGATGACGACTTAACGCTCCACAAAATACACAAACATACGAGTTGAATTCCAGTGAATAGATGCATTTTGTATGTTTGTACCTGAAACGCAAAATCCTATATGAAAACTCATTAATAATTAATTAATTAAATTATTGATATTCGATGTCAAAGTAAAAATTATTACAATATAAATTAATAGTTTTAAAAAATATTTTTTAGTTTATTCCAGGAATTTAGAACATGTATATCGTATATGTATGCACTTGAATTTATACACAATTAATATAAAATATTATAAAGCGTTTGTGAAACATAATTTATTTATAGAATTTCTCTAAACGTGTTTCTGATACGTTAAAGTTGTATTAAATTAGATATAATATGATTTGATTAATATTAAAAGTGTTTACCTACCAATAACAATGAAGTTTGGCTGAAATTTAATATATTAACACACTTACATGGCGAACGTACGGGGCTTCTGAATGATGTTTCACAGGCATGAAAACCAATTTGAGACGTTCAAAAAACTGTATACCGTCGATAGACGATATGCCCATGTACAGAAAGACGCCAAAAAGTACAGCCATTGGTATCAATCGCAGTAGAGGAGACATGACCACTGAACAACCAACCATTATGGATACTAATAGAGAGCTGACTCTTTGCTCTAATAATAAAAAAATAATAATTTAAAAATGAGACTAAATAAAATAAAACATCAAAATATAATACAAAAGAGCTGAGACCTAATACTCTATCTTCAATACAATAATATTTACAGTCACGAATGGATGACGTTACATAATTTAAATGTTCGTTATTTTTGATAAATACTAAGGTACCTACTCCAAATATTTTATAATTTCTATCAGTTTAAAATATAAAAACACACCCAACTTGCAGATATTTCAAAAATATGTTTTTTCTTTTACTAAGGTACATCTTATTAAAGCTATATTATAACATGTAACAAGCCTGGTGCAAGTTAATGATAATTTTTAAATGAGTTAAATTAAGTTGATAGAAATTTTTTTTAAAAGTTTAAAGTTAATAGTTATCCTAATTTTAGATTCTCAGTGGAACGATGAATGTATTGATTTTACAATGATGTGTGTTTTTAAATTTTTAAATTTTTTTTTTGTGTCTGTCATCACCTTTTAGGACAGTAAAAGTGCTTCGATTTTCTTAACAGTATCTTTTCTGATAGGAAAGTGAATCTAGTTGGTACTTTGGGGGTCGAAAGTAAAATTGTTCCAGTAGTTTTCAAAAGCGCCGTGAAAAACAGAAGAAAATTTAAGGAAAAACGGGAATTTTACGCAAAATCTGTTTTCAAGAAAATTGATTTTGGCTTTTGGTGTAACTTTAAACAAATGACCGTAGATACATGAAATTTTCACTGGTTGTTTATATTTCCATTTTCTATACATGATAAAATTTTAAAAATATTTTGATTGGTTTTGAACTGTTTAGGGACATTTTTAGTTTCCAATTTTATTAGTTTTTTTTCTATAAATGTCAATAAAACTTTATTTGTTGAGTATAAAAATACTTGAAAATTTAGTACATGGCTCCTACTATACTGTTACAATGAAATTTGAAAAATATTAAAAATCTTTAGTCACAGTTTTTTTTTATTAGCATTTAAATTTCAAAAATTGACAAAATATGGAAAAATTACGAAAATTACCTAATTATGTCGAGTTAAGAATTCGTAAAAATTTTTCTTTTTAAATCTAAGATTTGAAAATGTATTATAAGGTTCCACATAATATTGTCTACTTTTATCAAAAAAAAAAATGTCTACAAGAAAGTCAAATTAAATTTTTATGAGCGTTTGAAATTCATATTTTTACAACATTTGATATTCGCTCGATTTCTCATGTGACGATTTTCTAATTTTATTGTAATTAAAAACGAATGACTGTAGAAACTTGAAAATTTCACTAAATGTTTATATTAGCATTTTATTTATACGATAAAATGTTGAAAATAATTTGACTTTTTTTGAGCTGTTTACGGACTTTGTAAGTTTTCAATTTTTTTAGTTTTTTTTTCTATAAATATCAATAAAGTTTTATCTGTACGGCCAAAAAGTGTAAAAATTTAATACAAGGCTCCTGATATATTGTTACAATAGAAGTTGAAAAATATAATATATAAAATACATAGGCACAATTTTTTTTTATAAGCATTTAAAGATCGAATTTTGACAAAATTTATCAAATTAGAATTTGAATAGTTATTTTGTACTTAAAAATTTATAAAATGTACAACTTTTGTATCTAAGAATTGAACATTTATAACAAGATTCCACGTAAGTAATTAATTCTGTTACCAAAAAATCTAAAAAATACATAAGCACAGATTATTTTTATAGTCATTTTAAGTTCAACTTTGGACTAAATTACATATTAAAAACCTAGAATAACTATTTTAGTTATTATGTTGTGATTGTATAATTTTATTCGTGGGTATACTTGAAACTTCTAAAGTATTCTATTATATATCTATGATAGTATCACGGTTTGTTGTTGATGTATAACGTGTTATAAGTACCTAATAGATATTGTGATATGATTAATTTGGAATTTATTAAAGGTAGGTACCTATTAAAGGTAAATTTTTTTTTAATACCATAGAGGCATAGACTATATATTATATAATATTATGACTTATACCTAGACTGACATTGACATACCGTCTCCGCTCAGAATCGTTTTTCTTATACAATGATATTATATCATTGAATTCAAATTTAATACCATCCATTATACAGTGACCCACTTGCAGGCACGCCCGGAGGGGGGGCCATGTGGTGCAAATGCACCACCTGAGAATTTTAATTATTTGGATTTTCCAAATAAATAATAGAATATAAAAATTCCTTCTCTGTTAATTTATATTTTATGTCCATGATTATTCCTTATATAGTAAATATTAAATACCTATTCTAGCTATTCTGAAAAACCATCGTCTGTCGCACTTTAGTACTGGGTACAGTCACGTCTAACCATTTATTAATACATTTATTTTGGTCACTAATGATATTATTATTAATTTCGTTATTTGACATCTATTCTGTGGTACACTATTATTTATTTTGGGTATGTTAGAGCATTTTTATTATATTGGAATTGGTGTATACTGATTACTGACATACTGTATATATTATGATTGTATAATTATTATTATACATTTGGGTTTTAATTTTACTCATGTTGACATCACATTATAACTTTAAATAAACGTGATACGTAATATTTTCTATATTATAGTTCTCATTTTTTATTCGGTATATTACCTATATTCTTATAAAATAAATTGTCGTTATATTTTAACACATTACGTCGTTTAAAGACATGGTTGAGAAACAGAATGGGAAATAAAAGGTTAAGTATTTTAGGTCTGATTAATATTCATCGAAAAACGTACGAAAATAAGGAATTTTTTGAACAGCAATAAGAAGGTGTTATTGGAAAGTTTGGATTGAGTTCTAGGCGGTTGGCATTGCTTTTCAATGATTAATAATGCATTAATATATAATGTAAACAAGAATATACATTTTGATTAGAAGTAATAAATAAAATGAGACATGAGTTATGTTTTAAATATATTTTGTTATACCCATCATTGATGATAAAGAATATATATCATATAATTATTGTTAGGGGGGTGTGGGGGGCGAAGCCTTCCAAAGCTTATATTGACACTAAAAATATTTTGCACCTAGTGAGCTACATCTCTGCGGGCGTGCCTGCCCACTTGTATTCTACTGTACAGCAGAGCGACATCCACTTACCCACCTTTTTTTCATTATGTATACATAGCCAGTAATATAGTTTAAAATAATAAAGCAAATGTTTATGCAATATGCATCATCAATAATAACTTTATTATATTTATTATTTAATTATTTATAAATTAATGTAAATCGTTATTTTTTAAGATTATTTATCAATTAAAATCAGTTAAGTTAAAAATTAAGTTAAAATTAACTTAACTTTAACTGTTTAACTCGTTTATGCCCAAGCTTGCATAAAGAGTTATTACGTATTGATACGTACCTATCTATATTGATAACATTTTTCAGTATCGCAAGCCTGTGTTATGTTTTTTTTTTATCTAAACCTCTTGTGTTTGGACGTGATTTTACCTAGCGTAGATATACAAAAACATATAAAGTCTAAAGAAGTTGCAAAAATATCTTAAACTACATTCGTTTGGGATACAATTATTTTGCACGAACCTTTTACTTCAATAATATGTGGCTTTTGACCGGGGGCGTGAGTTCGGCTCATCACTGTTAGCGATGATACGTGCGCTACGGACCTCACAGTCGCGGCGCTCATCCATGGGGCGCCAATCACTCCACACATCAGATTGATGAAATTTACTAGAACGATATCTAAGTGAAAGCCGCTGCCCTTCTGAAGTTTGCGTTCTTTTTTGGCAATAATCAGCCTGTGAACCGATAAAGTGGTCAGTTATATTTTTAAGTTGTTTACATCAAATTGCACTGGCACTAGCACGCGCGTCCAAATTAGTGTGGGCCGGTATACATACTCGCTGATGTGGGTTTCCATGAACATGAGAATGTAGACCAGTATGGCCGGCACGATGGCAACGAAGGGTACCCAGGGTTCGATGGGCCTCTTTAACCCACTGGGCGATATGAACCACCCACGTGCCGCCGGATCTGATGGCGTTAAACCTTCAGGAACTTTGAGCTTTTCGGTGTAAGTAGTTGGATTGAAATAGTCAGCGGCTACCATCGATATGATGGCTATGGGTACGCCAAAATCACCCAATGCTCTACGGATCTGAAATTATTACGTTACCTATAAATAATTTATTGCACAGACAGCTGGGAGTACGAAGGGCCATTAATGTTACATACAATCCTAAAATCCATAGCTCATTTACTTAATTTTGATTGATTCATTTTATTTGATTATAAATTAATAAGTTAAATTTTGTGTCCTATTAAAACTGGCATAATCATGTGTAGTTATACAAGACAATTCGATCCGTAGGTAGATCCATATAATACTATGTAAAAACCAATTAATGAAACATAATGATTTGAAATTGTGAACTCATGTGCCCCCACACGAACATGTTAAACATAAATAAATAAAAAAAAAAATAATATTGTAAAATGGAATGGAGTTTGTCATTTCGTCAATATTATACTCTATATCACACAATTAATGAAGACATATTTTATAATAATGAAAATTTACTCACATTTCTTCCAAGAAATTTGCTATTTCTGAAGTGCCGAAGGTAGTAGGCAACGAAAAATGTTCCCAGTGCTAAGATAGTGCATAGTAGCGCAGTATTCGGCTGCTTTGTGATCATAGGTTGGTGATCTACTGGTCTAAACAACTCTGTATCGCTAAACAAAATTTATATAGATTCTATTTTATTCATTGTTATGATTTTATCCACAATGTATACAATTAAACAGCGAATAATTATTATAAAATAATCCAAAAATATATAAATATAGTAAACTAGTTTAAAATAAAAATATAAATAAAAACCTATTAAGAAACATATTTTAACAAAAAATAATTATAGTTAATTTTGCCATATATTTGTATTTGTGTTGAAGTTGTTAAATATAGTAAAAATATTCCACAATGGAAAAATAAAAACACTTAATAGGTTTTTACTATTTATCGATAAACTCAGTTGTTTTATAATACATGTTAGTTAACGTTATACTTTAGTTAAAAATACACGAACAAACAAATATATTTATTTTATTTTGCATACGAGTATATGACGATGAGCTATTAAGAGTAATAATGATAAGAATATATTGAAATATAAAGAATTTTTTTTTTAAAAAAATGTGGATAATAACAAACACAATAGATACTAACGAATCAAGCACTCACTTAGATGTAGAATTATAGGAAGTAGAGTTTGAGAGAGAAATGTAATTTTCACTGCCCGATAAATTGCTTTCTTCGCAATACTCCTTCAATGGTAATAGTGGATGTTTAATAAATACCTTTAAAAATAACAAATATTTTACGATTGCACATACATTTCCATAGGTATCTTATATGCGAATGTACCAATTCAATGATTAAAGAGTAACATGAAAGAAATTACCATCATTATTATACTTACGTTAAAGCATTTTGATAAACTTTCCCATATGTAAATTAACGATATGAGAGACGCAAAAATTTCTTCAGTAAACCTTGTGAATACCTTTACTAGAACACTGCCTTCAACGCAACTAACAAGTAGAGCAATGATTACCAACCATATGCCAATGTAAACTCTCATAGGTAAGAATTCGATGTCATTGCTGCGACAAAACTATAAAATACACGATAAATACGCACGATTTTATTAGAGTGATATTTAGACATAGAAATGGGATCCGAAAACTATCAAACTGCACCAAACGCAAACTCACAGTGAACAGTGCTTCGTCAAAGAGCAACAAAGGTCCAGTAGTTCCAACTATCAATAATGGCTGTCCGGAAAACAGAGAAAAAATGACACCGGACACAGATGTGGCGACTAGCGTTTCTGATATCCCGATGAAGTTTTTCGTTTTGTCCGCTGAAAAATAACGAGAAAACGTTTGTTTATTTAAAAATTACAGCGATTTTCCTTGAATGTCGGGAATCATCAGTTTGTTAATCTACAACTATTAAGGTATTCTACTGACCCATGAGACCGCCAAAAGTGATAGCTGCTGACAGAGCGGCAAAGTATATAAATATTGCTGATGCTATACACTGCAAATTTAACCCTTGAATGAAGTCGGATTTATAGTACGGTAATCGGCGTTTTATGTCCTTCACTAAACCTCCCCAAGGTTTTTTTGTACGTCTCAAAGGGTCATCTTTGTTATCGTCGCTCTTTTCACTTGAAGTTGAAGTTAAGGTCGTGACTAAAAATCGACCATAAACATTTGATGTATTACTTTATTTGTTTACCTATTTGAAATGAATCATTGATGGTCCATACCAATAACTGACAATATTTTACCTTTTTGTGAGGCTGCTCGTGTTTTTCGCCTCTTGATCTGTTCGCTTTTTTCTTTGAGTTCCCGCAGAGATAACAATTCTTCTCTTTCCCAATCGCATGGTGGCAATACAATACTGCTATCAAGAAACTCATTCAATAAACTAATCAGTTCTTTACGTTCCGCCGCTTTGTACGCTTTACAATGAAATTCCTACAATTATCATAAAATAAATTATGAAAATCGTTTAATTTGTTCGTTAAATATTAAATTTTAGCAGTTTTTATAAATATTTCTTAAGCTATGTTTTGTTAGGTACCTACGTAATTAAATTTGCTTAGTTGTTATAAATAGAGAACATTACTTACTGAATTTGACATTAAAGTTGACATTGATCTTCCAACTTCATGATAATCGATATCCTTTGGATCAGGAGGACCCAAAAGTATAAACATAAATCGTACTGGTATTGTAACTTCGGTCAATGAAGGTATCATGATACCTTCAGCTAAACGTACAAAAGCTGCGGTCCTTTTTTTTAAAAAATCTACAGAACCAACTAACACCGTAGTGGCTTCAGCACCAATTGGTATTCGTTTAAGAATACTTTCCTTTTGAGCTCTTTTCACCATGTCTTCGGTTGACGAGGTATAAGTTTCTTCTTTCATATCAATATTTATATGATTTTTGTCCAAGTCTAGGAAAGAACGATTGTTGTTGTTGTTGATGACGCCAAATTTAGGGCTTGAATGCATTTCATGGCTTGATAAAGTACTTTTCATTTTTGACTTTCCGTCATCATTAAGATTCTAAAAATAAAAACAGGTAAATACTATTGAACCTTTATAGTAAATGTAACGTATATAATATAACTAAATTATAAACTATAGGCTTTATTAGCTACTTGGTATTATTTGTTTTAAACAATTTTGAAATCTAAAAAATAATGAGTAAACTACACGATTAAAAGCATTGCATTTTGTGTAATATTAATTTATTAATTTAAATATATACTTATATAATATTATATTAATGGTAAAAAGCAAATCGTGAATATGTTATATATCGTTGGCCTATAGCCTCAATTTGAAAGAAGTTTTAAAAAAGCGATTCAGATATAGTTGTAGCAGGTGGACACTTGTCAATCAAAGGATTTTATCTAAATATTCTATTCTACTATAAAACAAACAATAAAAACTTCTTAAATGTTGTTAATAATTTAAAACGAATGATGCACATTATTATTATTATTATTATTATTATTATTAATATTATTATAATTATTATTATTAAATATATTTATATTCAATCAAGACACTTAGTTTACATTGTGTGTAAGTGATGCCGACCGCTTAGCCAGAAATTCTGCCTCAAATTGCTGTCAGAAAAACAATATTCAAACAAAATTATAGACATATACCTATTATTAAATCTTATAAAAATAATCGTGGCTTTCAAAATTTTTAAAAATTTAAAAATGTTATGTTTATAAATTATATGCGTTCAGTAGAAACAAATAGCGAACATTATATTTCAAAATTATTATTATAGAATTGATTTTTTTAACAATTAAGAAAAATTCTTGAAGATAAATAAATAATCCAAATAATAAACGATATTCTGAAGCCATTTTAAAATAAAATGAATCAATAAACAAAAATTACCGTAAGACTTGTGTAGCTAGATGTATTTCGTCTAATAAACCTACTAAACTTGTCGCTATCTTGTTGAACGTGTTTATGTCGAAGCAACAACAATCTCATGACCGCAGCTTTGTCTTCTTGGTTGATCAGTTCCTCGACGGCCATTTGTTCGACCACCCGATATATTACACCAGGTAGGTCTTTTTCTTCCAAGTCCAGTAAAATCACACCTTTTAGCAAAATTACCTGATAAGTGATAGCTCTTGGTGGATATTGTTAACATTTTTTTAAAAACACACCTGACTCCAAAGACCTTCTCACGTTCAACAGTGAATGGAAACTCAAAGAAGCCACGTGCGGACGTCCCCATCTGTCCGTGCCTTCTTGCACGTCTTCCTCGTACTTTATCCATCGAGCAGTTTCTTTCCATTCTCGTTCTTCTCCGGTACCTTTTAACTCGTCTAATTGAACAAAAACCTGTACAAATAAGTCAATCATTGAGAAAATATACGCGTGAACAGCGCGACGCATAAATAAAAACAACACACATTTTATCTCAAAAGGTGTCTCAACGAGCAATGTACTTGAATATTTTAATCATAATCATAGTAATAATAATAACGTACCGCATGAGGACTATGATCTACGTATTTCTTAATCACTTTTATTGGCAAGCCTGCGATTAAATTCCCCTCTATATCTCCAGCATACGGAACCAAAAAGGAACTTTTATTTTTGCCGCTGAATCTCCTTTTTTCTTTATTGCAGTCGTATCTATGACCTACGAATAATAATTGAAATAATTATATTATATTTTCATCACATTTTTGAAGAACAAAAATGTTTAATATTCTAATTTATACTCGTGTTATCTTAAATCATAAAAAAATCACTGTTATATTAATTAACGTCACGAATGTCATTGTTATGTCAACAAAGTTAATCAGGTGTATGAAATAAATAAATACATCTGAGATTAATATAAGTTATTAAATATTTATGGTTAACATAAATATAGTCACTAAATAATAAAATAATTATAATTACCTACCTATTTAATTTCAAATTAATTAATTCAATTATTAATTCGATAAAAGGAGTGGCGTTTTAAATAACAGCTAGGTACCCATATTGTCTATTAACTATGAAGTATTCGGTAGTATATGAAATTACAACATTAAGTATCATCGAAAAGATAATAAGGTGTTTAATTAACAATTAAAAATGTACTTTATCGATATTGAGAACGAATACTATATACATAATACATATAAAAATAGTCGATGTTTATTATAAAAATGTTAATATCTAAAATATTAAGTATGTGTTTATTCTTCCAAAACAACACTGTACCATACAAACTAGTCTGCTTTGCGTTTGTCTTCATGTAATTTGTCTAAGATCTATATATTGTCAATATTATTTTATGCTAGTTTATAACACTTATACTATGCCAAAAAAAATATACCAAACAGTAAAAATAAGCATGTAATAAAAAATAAATAAATATCAATAATGTAAAAAACAGTCAAAGCTATTTTCTAAGAAGTTTTCATAACTGTAGGTACCTTGCTTCGCATTTTTTAATACATATTACATACTACAACAACACATTTATATGTTTTTATTTCATTAGGTACATTTTTATAAATAATGCAAGTTTTGTTGTAAATGTAAAATACGGTAATAATTTAAAATCAGAAACCATGTTTTATAGTTATATATATATATATATATATATTAGTTATATTAAAAAAACAAATATTCAAATTATAATTTGTTTTTAGGGGGACGGAGTGGCCGAGCGGACTAAGGCGTCAGTTGCGATGCGCACCGTCACCAGTTTGAACTCGGTCACGGGTGGCATTTTTCTTCAGGTGTTTGAAGAAAGAGGCCGTCATCCCCTATACCTGGGCATGACAGAAACCTACGGGTGCCCACTTAAAAATTCTGCCAAAACAAACACACGCGTGTTCAAAACCTACAGCACCCTCCCCCACAGTTCCACAGGCCTCATGACCTCAGTTGTCGTAGCCTCGACCAAATTTGTTTTTACTACACAATGTTAAACATTATATGTATAGATTCTTGAGAATAAATTGAAACTTTTATATAATTTATTTAAATTCGTAATTAAAATGTTCAAAAGTTTATCATTTACATTTGAGTTAAAATGTTAACTAGTAACATTTGTATGTGGTGTAATTCGTGTTATTTTTGTATAATATTATAGTTTTAAGCTGTTAATCATTAAAAATAATTTTTAAATGTTCTTACTTGTTAAATCGTCTTGAATGAACTCATCTAAATTTTCATCCATTTGTAAATCATCCTTTGGTATAAAAATTTCTCGTTCATTATTCCTATGTCGGCTATGATGACGATGATGATGTCTACATACAAAATGAAACAGGCCGTAAATATAATTAAAAAAGATTTTATGTACATAAAAAAAAATAACAAAATTTCACCAACTATATTGTCGTTTTTATAGATACAATATATAAGTAGACAACATCATACAATTATAAAAGAAGATTGCAAGTTATAAGAGTCTAAACTGAATGATTTTTTAATTTATGGGTTGTCAATAGCAAGATAAAACAGGTAGAATTTGAAATGTTAAATTTAAAAATTATTTTTATTTGTCAATTTATCGTATACCTAATGAATGATAAATATTTTAATTTGAATATTATGGAATAATAAATAATAAATTAAATATAGCTAACTGGATTTTGAAAGATTTGTTTTGGTTAATTGTTTTAAATTGTTCAACTTTAAGGAACAACTAAATAAATTTTAAAATGTATGCAGGTAAGAATTTAACAATAAAAATACAAAATTTGAACTAAAAACAGTTCAGTGTGCCGAGTTTCTAAGACTAATATTTTTTATAAAACTATTTAAGCCTTTCAAAATGCATATGAAGTTAAATATACCATTGCGGCGGATAAATGGTTATAACTTATAAACTATATTATGCATCCTGTTTAATGTTAGTATGGCAATGAATAATATAATATAATAAATAATAAAAATGTATAAGGTACCTGTGTTTACGTTTCTTTTTCTTGAGTTCTTGATGTGGTCCTTCTTGTGCATTTTTATCAAGTTCTCTGTGTTGATTGTAAGCTGCTTCTTCATTTTTCTCGTCTATAATTTAAGACAAAAAAGTTGAAATACATTGGTATTTTACTTAACTATCTTAACTTATAAAATAACTTTTTTCTCAAATAGTACTTTTAATACTTTTATATACAGGGTCAGTAGCGTAATTAGAAATTTGGTTTGGGGTGGGATATACGTTTTTAGCAAACATGAATGGCCATTATCAATACTTTGATCAAAATGTTTGAAGTAAAAAAAAATTTTGGGGAGGATCTATCCCCCCTAATCCCCCTGATTACGCCCCTGTACAGGGTGTAACAGAAACAGCTGATGAAAGTAATTTACTAAAACGCATGGTATTCCAAAATAAAAATTGATGAATATGTGGCTAACGGTACTAACATTAGGAATAATCCAGTACCATCTGTAAGCTGTATTATTGATTTTTTTGTTGCATTACTAATAATAAGACTATATTATGTAGTTATAGCATTAACTTAGAGCTTATTATTTATGAAGTCATGTTATAAAGTTTGAGATTAATATATTGAAAAACAGAGTTCAATGCGGCCTGTAAAATATTATAAGTTAAAAAAAATTATATAAAATTTGGTTGTTTCTACAGAACATGGTCATTATTCCCGTAGAACGTCCTTTTTTGGACAAAATTACTTTGGCACCGCACGCCTTAATAAAGTTGTTTAAATAATAACTTTTTTTATGATTACATCTGTGATCTGACAGTTCTATCTATTACACCACTTAAAACCTATATGGTATAGGAATAAAGTGAAAACACGGAATAGGGGTGAAATATTTAAGTAAAATACATAAATATCCTAACGGCGAAAAAGTTTTTTTTTAAAACATAATAATAATATCATACTCGATATCAGCATGAGAAATAATTATCTTATATGAGAAATCCATAATATATTAATAATATCATAATTAGATACAAGTCGCTTCATCGTAGAAGCCCCGACCATTTATACAAAAATGAAATTATATTTCCGATTTATATCCGATATCTTAAAAATAAAATTCGCAACATCCAAAGGGTGACAACCTCAGCAGTTGTAGATAATAAATATCCGTTTTTAGAGCATCTGACAATATATTTAGCCTGATAGTATCGGTGTCATCGCCGAGTACCTACGAATCACACAGGGGTCTGAGACAAAATTATCAATAGCACTGTGGAAATAAGTATAAGTATAAAATATACGCTTAGCTGGGCGGATTATATTATGTACCTACTTATTTTTTTTTATGCATTGGTTTCTCTCCCAAATTTATTAGATATTTTATATATTAGATATATTTTGCATAGTATGTAATCAAACTTGAATTTGATACTCTTAAAAATCTATGTGGAAAGGAACCTTGTATTTCAAAATTAAATCATATAATCTTAACAAATTCTTCTAAAAATCGATTATACAGTAACTTATAAAAATCAAATAAATAGTATATAAGCACAGTTATTTTTACAGGCATTATAAGTTTAAATTTGAACAAAATTACATATTAAAACCAAGAATAACGATTTTAGTTATTTAATAAAATAAATTATTTAGTAAAAATATTATTCGTAGTGTATGAAACTTTTAGAATATATTATTATATTTTATACACACAATGATATTTTTAAATGTTATTTGTTTGGCAAAAATGAATTTGACCTACTGTTGTACTAATCCCTAATAGGTAGGCAGTAAAATAAATTACCTACTTTAATCACAATAATATTTTCAAATTATCAATATATCGTAGGCTGACGCTGACTGACCATCTTCGCTCAGAATCGTTTTTCTTATGCAATGATATTACGTCAAATTTAACAACATCCATTACAGTGACCCACTTGTAACCTACTGTACAGCAGAGCGACTTCCATCTACTCACTTTTTTTTTGTGTTTCTGTGCGATTTTCATCCTCCATTTTAGCTCTAACTGATGTTGATTTTTTAAAAATTGAAAAGCAAATGCCACGTCGTGTGAAAACGTTTTTGTTTGGGCGATTGTAAACTCTCCCGATTTTAATAACCTGTAAACTCTGCCGATGGTAAACTCTCCCGGGTCTACTTCAGTACCTATTACCTGTAATACATATAAATATGTATACTCTTTGAAGTTTGAATAACTTCGTTTCGGACACTTGCTTTATTATAAACTATTCCACGCACGAAGACAGAAGTATAATATTTTCAATACAAATTATTATTATTATTATTGAAGATGTTTTTTCTACTGAGTCCACTCTCTATTTATTCGCGCTACGAAATTATTTTTCGGCATGCTCTTAATATTTATTTATATTTCAAGACCCAAAAAAGATCAAAAGCCATCCTATAACCCCGGGATTAGGTATATACAAGCGTGTATTATAATATGATCATTTTCTACGCCCAAATGGTGGAACGGTAGGATGGGGAAAGTGACATGACGATGTATATTATATTACCTACCAACGTTAAAGATTTATGACAACCTCAAGAGATTTTTGTGAACTTTGACTTGAAAAAAAATGTATTGTTAACAATTCTATTAGGGATGGAGCATTGTGTCCGCACTATATTACCACTCTATTTTACCACGTATAGCCAGAGAGGGTCTGGGTGGACCACTCCCCTCACAAAATTCATATTTAAAATATTTTTATTAAGTATCAAAAATATGTTATGCTTATAGCTTATATGCACATTAAATAAATCTATTGTATATAACTTTTCGATAACACATTTATTAATTATAATTTTGATTATTATATAAAGTACCTATATAATATAGGTAGATATTAAATACCTATACAGTATATAAGCTATACTATATTACATTTTTATATTCGTAGAAAACGTTAACTTAACCCTTTAACGGGCAAAATTATTTTTTAATATTAAGTAATTTATGAAACTGTGGCATACCTATATTATATTATGTTTCAAAATCAACTGCAAAATATAGATTAGTTTATTTTATAGCTGAATGTTATTTATCACACAGTGTTATCTTGTGAACACATTTCACGGTTATGGGCAGGGGAGTATGGGGATAGAAGCCCTCTATAGGCTCTACAAGTTTCTCATAGAAAACAAATAATGGAAAATGATTAAAGGGTCCAAAATTGTTGCCCTGCTCCCTCTAATAAAAATTGTTGGCTACGTGTATGTCCATTATATAGTGGTTCTGGTAGGAACCGAAATGATGCAATGCAAAAACTTAAATATTCAGAAAAGTAACCAGACAGTCGAAATTATCAAATGTACAGGAAATGATACCATCTTAAAAGTGGTTTTTTTCCAGTCATACAGACTCTTGACTATTTCCACTGAATTAGGGCTATTTAAAACTAATATCCCGGAAAAAAAAATAACAACACATTAAAATATAGTATCTATAATTTACATACAAATCATACAAATTTCATAATACGTTTTACGTTAAAAAAAAGTGTTTATGAAAAGTGACCAGAAAAAAATCGTTAGATATATTAAACGTATATAGTAAACTGATATATACTATACAACATAATATAGTAGTTCAAGTTCTTGCGTGTTAATTGTGTAATTTAAATAAAACTATTGCGATAATAAATGTTCACGAAAAATAAAAATGAAACGATTCTATAGTAGAGTTGTGTTCATTAACTGGAAAATAAATTACATTATGTAAAAATGACAATAAAAAAAGCGGGTAAGTGCAGCGGGGTAGTGGAAATTTATCCATCGTTCCTTCGGCCCTCGGACAGGATAGTGTATTATTACAGTATTCGATTTGAATACAATGATTGCATTCGATAAAAAACTATTCTGAACGGAGGAAAGAAAATTGATGAATCATAAATATGTATTAATAAGTAACCATTAATTGCACATAATATACCTAGTTGGAATTAGATAATTTTTAAGTTTTATTCGTATATATGGTAATACACAAAGCGTGAGAAAAAAAATTAGGTTAAAAAAAAATGTTGGTAGTTTTCCCGTGGCGTTAAAAAACTATTGAGAAAATCGAAAAATGACCTCTCTTAAGTACCATCTTGATCCAATTTAAAAAGATAAAAGACTATATGTTGAAATCAAATTTATCAAAGCACTCCTTCTAGTAGAAATTTTGTTTACAGGATAAAAAAAAAACATCATTGTAAAACCTCTAGCTTCCTCGCTCCGCTCAGAATCTAAAATTGATTTATGGCTTTGGAAATACGTCAAAATATTTTTAAAAATAATTGATTCAAAAGCGTGATTAAAGATTATAGAATTTTTAAAACTTTAAGTGTAATTAATAAACAGAATAATATATTTTCGTTCCCTTTTTGCATGTTAACAGAAAAAAAAATACTCTGGCAGGTTTGTAAAATAAATTATAAATAGCATATCCTAACTCCGTTCCAAATATCGAGCGGTTTAATTTGTCCAACCTTTTATTTCAATATAATATGAACCAAAAAATATTATATTTCGTTGGAAAAGTGATACATTTCTAAACATTCTAAGTTTAGATTTTTTTTTTTTAAAACTACAATAATACACATACACTCATATATATTTACAAAAACCCAAAAAAGTAAACGACGATTAATTTTAATTAAAAATATCTACAAGTTACTTATTTCTATGATAGTATAATTAGGTTAAGACTTTAAGTATTTAGATGAACTTATGGCTTTTATATTATGGTAGAAGAACGCAACATCCATCACATAGCCACCCTTTAGAAATGGTCTAATGCAGTGTACTTCAATAAAATAAAAATAACAGTAAAGACATTTGACAACCTTATCGCCCGTCGTTGATCACAAAACATTTCGAAAATCTTGAGGGCTTGTTCGTAGTTAGGTATATAAATAAATTATTTTTAATCCTTTATTAAAATAAGTTAAATCGTACACATACAATTATAAGTTTATATCAATTATTCCGTATTTCCGTCGAATATATGAATTTATATATAGTTGGATGTAAATACGTGATGTGTTCAAAGTACCTACCTAGATTTAGGTACTACCCATTATGCCAACAGAATTGTTGATGGTAGAGACTAGAGCCACAGGTGGCCAGCGATAAGAAAGTCGCTAGCCGCACAGTATACTGAAAAATATGGTTGAGTCTTGGCAGGAAAAATAAGGTTCTCGCAACCATCTCTCATAAATAAGATAAAATATTAAATGCAATAAAATTAGTAGAGTGCGAAACAATATGATAACGTAGGTACAATAAACTCAGATTAAATTTAGTATGGGATAATTTTGTTTTTATTATTACCTATATATTTATATATATATTAGTAAAAATGTTTTGCGTCTTACAATAAGACGCGATCCGCTGTTAGGCCAACTCCGGTATAGTCGTATAATCTATTTAATATGACAATGATGATCGAATAGTTATACCGTTATAGTTATAGTTTATAGTACTTTATACAGAAGTTATTGTCGCACTATCGCTGGATATAATGATGACTAATTTTGTAGCAATCATTGTACTTAAGTTATCTTATATCGAGTTATACCGATTGTAGAATAGTAGATACAGGCTCAGCATTTAATTTATATTAATTACTATTTAATAGTTTCATTTCGTTAAAACGTTGTATTTTAATCAATCAAACATCACAAATTATTATTATATATAACTGATTATAAGTTTTAAAATTGTATAGGTACATATTTTTATATTCTTTATAAAATAGGTTTTACCTATAGTTTAATACAGTTAATAAAAAACCAACAAATTTTCTTTTACGATAAATTTTTTGCGACCAATTCACTGAACAGAAGCATCATTGTCATATATTTATTATCATGTTTCAAAATGTATACTGTTAATTAGTTCTTAAGGACACAAAAACATATTTTAATATGTTACCGGGCCAAACATTTCAAGTTACCTACAATCTACACTTCTGACTTTAATACTAGAATGAATTAACCATATTAGTATATTACAAAACTTAAAGTTACGAGCATTGCTTGTGTTTGTACGTTAAAATTTTACGAAATGTTGGTTTTTTAACTAGTGACGAGTACTTTTGTAAAAATAAATATTTCAATTGAACAATTTTCTTAAAATTTAAACACCGTAAGACACCTAGGTTCAAACACAGTTAATGTTCCTACCTTTAAGTTTATAATAGGACAATATACTCTAATCTCAAAAGTGGTTTCACAAATAGCGAATATAAGTAAGAAATCAATCGTATTTAATTTTAAGCGAATTTTCGCGATGAATTCATCGCGTTTATGTATATATAATTACATATATCATATAATAAGTGAATTTGTGTGAATTTTTTGTTTCACGTATGAAACTACTTAGCTAACAACAAAAAATCGCTTTTGCTGAACACAAATCAACTATGCTGTACCTTTGGAAGACGAAGACAAACAAATGCGGATGTTGCGTCCTTTTAGCATATTTTTATAAATTTTCCTATTTTAGTTTTACATGTTTGATTTCTTATTGTAAAGATTTACAAAAATGTACAAAACAATAATTAAAATATATTGTTCTATAACCTCCTTATGTTTGAAATAACCATATAAATTAAACTTAAACTGAAGGTCACAAATATACATATAATATTTCTCGTTATCTATAGATTTATTTTTCAAAGCATATTGTACCCAATCATTAAAATCTTATAAATATATAATCTACTACACTTTATTATCAAAAAGATCTTATGCATATGTTTTTTATTTAGTTTTTACAAGTTAATGTTTGACATAGATTTTGTTGACTTTAATTTATTTTGTACATTCTTTTACTGGACCATGATGTGTATACAATATTATAAGTAGGATTTTGCTTTAGCTGGTGTCAAATCATAAACAAATATATATTGCTTATTATTCTTTAATGTTAACACATAATACATTATAAAAGGCCTATAATATAGGTACACTGTTTAGTGTTTTGTATTTTTGATGAACGATATTATTTTTTTTGGAGCTCCTAGATCCTATCTGGCGTGTGATGATTTCAATTTTCATAAATGTGGAGTTCTCGTCGTTTGTAATTTTGTAACTTAAAAAGTTTGAATTTTAAAGCGAATCACAAGTTTATATGATAATACAAATTACAATTTAAATATGCTCCTGTAAAATGTACTTATATATTTTGTACATTACTAAAACCAAACATTAGATATAGGTGGTATTATATAATATTATAATGTAGTTTAATTTAAATAAAACAAAATTATTAAGTAAACCAAACATGTTCATTTTATAGAATATGTGTACACGATATGAGAAATTTCGTCGCTCTGGAATTTTGAAAATAATATGCAAACATAACTTATAAGGTAACAAGGTACCAAAACAAACTGGATCTCCTCCTCTTAGACACCGATATAAATATTTATTTTATATTATATACATTAGTATATAGGGTTATTTATACACCTATTTCAAATATACTCATATAATATTTTGAATAATTATTTTTAATTCAAGACCTCCCTCCCAGAAAAACGTTGAAAATCTACCACTGGGAATACATATGGTTAAAATGCGGGTGGCTAGATGTATCAATTAACACGTATTGACATAATTTATTATACTTACGAGGTTAAGTTAAGAAATATTTAGGGGGTAAGCCTTAATCCATCCCAAATTTGTGCCCATGTGTATTTGCTTACTTATTATGCATATCTATATTACGCTTAACTAATAAGTTAATTTAAGTTTTTTTAACTTACCGATGTTAAACTGAACGTGTTTGTCCACGGAGTCCTGTCTGAAGTAGTGACTGAATTTTGGTTTTTCGTACACAGGAGTATCACATTCACTACTCAAAAGTCCATCTTCGACCCTCGAACCGTCTGATTCGATGTCCACAAAGTTTGGACTGATGGCAGCAGCCATGGGAAGTAACGCACCACTGTTGCTAAACCATATTAAGAAATTATGATCGTATATATTATAATATACATACATGTGTTACAAATATAATATATTTATACAACGTACAAAATAAATTATTGTAATGTCACACTCCTTAAATTATTCAGTTGAATAATAAAATATTTGAGTATGTTTTTAGAAAACTTTAATTTGCATAATACATGTTTAATAATTTAGTACAATATAAAAATATTTAACAATGCAAATATTGTTTACAATTTACGTGATTAATAAATTCTGTTTCCACGTTTTCATAGCATTTAAGTAATATTTACTAATTGATATAAAATAAAAGTAAGGAATCTCTAAGTTAACATATCCCACGTTTATGTAAGTAGTAATGTTAGATAATATTTTGGTTTCAAATGTGTTTTTAAGGTAGGTAGGTAGGCGATGTGGACAGTTCCCTTTAACATAAAGCGTAAACTAGGATTTCATAAATACAGCAATTATGCCGTAGCTATAATTCTTATAAAACAAAAGTAAAATGCCAGTGTCGGGTCGTCATTCGAGAATATTTGCTAACATTTTTCAATATCAACCATCTCTCTCCCATCCCACCCTTGATGAGTGAAAAAATAACTGATGATGCTAGTTTTTCATAAATATATAACTAATTGTAATCTGGTACGTATTGTTTACATAGACAACATGATAAATCTTAAATGAAATAAATTAATAACGTAATTTATTTACTTTTAAAATCT
>NC_042495.1:72262967-72264304 GCF_005508785.2 Acyrthosiphon pisum | reverse complement strand
GATAAAAATAAAATATTATATAATATAATTTAATAATAATATAAATATCGATAATAGCCCGGGCTTGAAATCGATTTTAAATATCGATAAAAATCGAAAAAAAAAAAACAAAAAAAAAAAATATATATTTTTAGTCGAGAACGGCTGGTCCGATTTGGCTAAAATTTTTTTTTAAGATGTTCGTAACTGCCAGGAGAAGGTTTTTACGAAATAAAATTTTAGGAAAATCCACTGGAAAGGTAGGAAATCTCAAATCTGTATGTCAAAAATACAACAGTGACGCAACAGTGCATTATATTATATTGGTTGCTATTGGTTAATCGGGCATGTTTGTTGATTTCGTATAATATAAAAATGAATCGCAGAATGTGTTGCTAAGCGCAATAATTCTACTGTACGTGTGTTGTGACTGAACTCCTAAATAGTTAGACCGATTTGAATGAATTTTTTTTGTATCCGTTTGCGTTTATTTATCTGATTTTAGTACGGTTAGGTTAGTATAGGATTTTGTATTAATTGATTATATCAATCCACTATAGGTAGAATACGACAAACTTGGTATAACTTTGATACTTTAGAGTTAAATCATATACTAACATACATACAGCACGATGTCCGCGATCTACCGCAGGTAGATTGCCTACCTGATAATGTACTGCTGCGAATCAGAATTTTTGTCCCGGGCAACGGAAAAGTTAAGATTAATTTTGAAACCATACACAGAATATTAAATAACGAATTGAACAAAGTTTGAGGCGCATAAAGTTGGTATACTTAATGGGCAACGAAGTGCACGGGTTCAGCTAGTATACTATAAACGCCTTGAAGTTGATGTTGAGAATTTGTTAACAATTAAATTAAAATTTTTTTTTTTAAATTTTTAATCTTTAAGAAACCGCATAACTTTATTTAGTAAATAAAACAATTTATAAGCACTTTTTTCAATAATACAATATTATCTATATATATAAAAATGAATGTATGTGTGTCAGTGTGTGTGTCCATGTTACCATGGTAACCATTTATATATTATTTTGAGATTTCCGTCCGTGTGTCTCCGTATTACCATGGCAACCAATTATATATTATTTTGAAATTTTCATCGTTGTGTGTCTCCGTGTTACCATGGCAACCAATTATATAATATTTTAAAATTTCCGATGTTATGTTTTGTATATAAATGGTTGCCATGGTGATATGTAAAACATATTATTCATATAGAGTTGGCAATTTTAATGGGCAACGAAGTGAATGGGATCAGATATTTTTATATACATAGATAGATTATACCTCTGAGCAGAATATAGGCTAATTTAAAAAGGGAGAGGACCAACCCC
>NC_042495.1:72259326-72262091 GCF_005508785.2 Acyrthosiphon pisum | reverse complement strand
TCGTGGCCTATTAAAATTGCCAACTTTATAGGATTAGTATGTTTTACGATTTCAACCTAGCCAACCATTAATATACAAAACATTCCATCAGAAATTTCAAAATAATATATAATTAGTTGCCATGAGAGACACATACCGACGAAAATCTCTAAACAATATATAATTGGTTGCCATGGTAATATGGTGACACACACGGACGAAAATCTCAAAATAATATATAAATGGTTGCCATGGTTACATGGACACACACACTGACACACATACATTCATTTTTATATATATAGATTTATCGATAATTTGTTTAATTGATTGAGCAATTAACTTTGAAATGAAATACCATTTATCAGTTTGAAAAATATATTACTTTTTTACAAATACCTTGTACTCAATTATAAACGATACCATATCGGTGGTTTACCGATATCATTAATTGTGTATTTTAATTATCATTTAGGTACTACCTGCCAGCTACTTTATATTTTGATTCATTATTTAAAGAATAATTATCTATTAAATTAGTTTGACAATACCTACATTTTCATTTAAAATTTTTTCTGATTATTAATTTGTTTGTTAATAAAGCACATGCAGACCAGAATGATTTCCATTAGTTATAAAACAAAATCCAATAAGTATTATACCATTATAGCTATAATAGCTAGCTATTAGTTTTGTATAACAACCTAACAGACATTTCACCATTTTGGTTATGTTATATTGAACTACAGAAATAAATCTCATTATGTCAGTTACATCTTATATCATGTAATGAGTGTAATCATACAAAATATACAATATAGTTGGTGTTTTGCGCAATAAATCTGAAAATGTAACATGATACAATTTAATTAAATTGATCAGATTTGATTTGCGTGATTTATGTATATCTATGTGGTAGGTATTTACAACATATTTGTTTGCTGTCGTACTGAACGTTTTTATTAGGTACCTAATTACTAATGTCGGAGTAATATACTAATATCCTATTAAACCAATACACCATAATACAGTGAAAACACTGTGTTGTAGTAAAGATATAATTAGTATAAAATATAAATTAAATAAAAAATTAAATTATGTGTAATTTTTTTTTAATTTATTAGGTGCTTAATATTTTGCAATTAAAAATTAAGTCCATTTTCGAAATGTAAATTCTAAATACATAAATATTATATAATATTCTTATCTTATATTCTTATATCTCGACAAAAATGAAATTAATTTTATTGCTTTATGATTTAATATGGCATTTGGAAATTAATACATTATTGTTCTACTAATTTGTCTCGCAATACTCTTATGTTTGTATAATAGATTTGGCATTGTGATAAGCTAATATATTATATTTCTGAGCTCTTAATTCATTAGCCGATTAGACAAAAAACCGAATAGCAATGCAGTGTAGAAAAAAAAAATGTTCATTTAATTTACGCCTTAACAAAAAATAATTATGTTAATTAACTGGGCTTCAATACTAGACAGTAAACATTTACTTATTTGACAGTCGTTACATTTAATATATAAGTAGTTGTCAACATTTAAGCCAACTCCATTTTAAATATAAACACATTTGAACCAAGGTTCGCGTACTGAGTGTACTGAGTTACTCATGTAAATATTATTTAACCCTAAGAAACATTTCATTAGAAGAAAACAACGGATGATCTTTAAACCGAAAAAAAATTCATTTCATTATCATCATATATTTTAATTAATAATTTTCTATTTCAAAAATATTTAAAACTGTACTACTTCTATCAAAGTTTAAAATGTATAGTATCTAGAATAAATTGTTAATTGAATGAAAACTGTATGGAAAACCTTTAACATGTACATTGTACAGCAGTAATGGCAATAACCTTTTAAACATTTCAAAAGGCGAACACAGAAAATACGATTTTAAAGATGTAGGTACCTATAATATATATTCTTATTCTTTTCAATTCTGACTTCTAAATTGAGGAAATTATGATGTCTTGTTTTATTTTTGTCGGTCGTCACATTTTGGAGCATTATATTTTCTCCAGTCTTCAACTTTGAGAGTAGTTCAGTTGTAGTAAATTTTATTTATTTGTTAGTAAGACTCTTAAGGTGTCAAAAATAGAAATATCCTAGTAAGTTCCGAAACAATAGCAAAAGTAACTAAAAAAGGTTTAAGAAGTGGGTACCATTCTACTGTACAGTATTTGTCAAGTATGTCATTGTAATGGATGTGTTAAATTTGAATTCAATGGTAAAACATTATATAAGAAAACCGATTCTGAGCGGACACGGTGTCATCCTAAAATATTTGTATAAATCATCAAATTTAATAATGAATAAAAATCGAAAATATATTACGACTATAAATAGCGTTAATTTCCGGTAAACTTTTATTTTGTTAAAGGCAGAAAAACTTATGAGAAATGTTCTATTCAATTTTCAAACGTTAGCTATGAAAAGAAAAATGTTTTATGAATTTATAACTGTAAAATAATTTGCAAATTTTCGGAATTTTGATGAACTTCATCAACTTTTTAATTTAAAATTAGTATTTTTAGTTACCTACACCATAAAATAAAATTGATTATTGTGAAAAATTAGTTTTGCGTATAAATTTCCATTTTTTCATCATATTTATTTCATTTTTCCTGACGCTTTAGAAAACTACTGGGAATTTTTTAATATGGACCTTCCGAATGCACCAACTAGATTCTTTCTAGAGAACTTTCCTATATGAAAAGAGGGCTGTAATCGAAAATCGGAGTTATTTTTTATTTGCCCGA
>NC_042495.1:72227272-72258765 GCF_005508785.2 Acyrthosiphon pisum | reverse complement strand
CACCAATCCCCTTAATGACAAACAAAAAAAATACTCCTCAAATACTTTCGGTTATTTAATTTTTTTTTTAAATTTGAAAAATATTAAATTTTAAGACATGCAGCTTTTAGTGTTAAATACTTACACTCAATGACATTTTTTAAATATTTATATTTTCCTTTGATCTCTCTATACTACTATTCTGCTGAATAGTTTGCCATAAATAGAGACATATTCGTTATGAGTGTTAAAATTATTTTAAGCTACCGTATTGAGAAATTACTTAAATATAGTAAAAGGTAAACAATCCTAAGAAATAGAGCAGCTGATCAAATCGGTGTAGAATCGGTTTTTCTGTATAAAATAATCATTGAATTTAAATATATCGCATCCATTACACTCAATGAAGAGATACACTCGAACCTATACAATACAGCAAAATTAAGTTCTTTGGCTCTACGTCATAAAAGTATATTAGTTATTCTGCCTCTAATAATGATGAAAAAAGCTATTAAAATATTTTGGCCATAATTTGATAATACAGATTTACCATTTGCATTATATTTGGTATATTTTGTCGTTATGTTGTCATTAGGCATCTATTTTATATTCTTATGTATTAAGATAAAAAGATATAAGGTTTTCAAAGAAGTAATTGGAGTGCATCGATACGTATTGGATCAAGTTTGAACGTTCATGAAGTTACACGTGCAGTAGGTATACAAGCAGACTCAGACTTAATAATAGATACGAGGCGGTTCGTAACTATTCCATATCGATACGTATCGTATTTTTCTTCTTGAAAATCTTGAATATTCTCTAAGGTATTAAAGTATAATAAGAGCACTAATAGTTATAGGGTCTATGTAGGACGTATAGGTATATCTACATACTATCAACAATTGTCATATATTTTTCTATCATAAGTTTTTTTTTGTTTAAAATACTATTATGCATAGTTCTCAAAATGAATTAATAATTATACTACCTAACATAAGTAGATTCTTATCATGATACCTAATATTCACAGTCAATATCCTAACAATACTGGTGCATAATATATTATTAATTTATTTTTATATTTAGTAGAAAATTAATCCAAGTAGGAATAGCAAGCGAATAAGCGATTTGTAATTAAAAATAATTAAGCACGGTAATGAAACACGGTTGTATATGAAATATTAAAATTCATTTAAGAATTAATATTTCAAATAAATAAATTCACAAAAAACAACACAAATAATACAATTATATTATTAATGGAGTTTAGTAAACGGTAACCATTTTATTTTTAAAAATCATTATACTTCAAAAGATTAAGTTAAGTATATTAGTTATAATTCTTTAATCTTATATTATTTTCATTAAACTAAATTATGTAAATGGTACGTTTGTAATATAACGTTTTATTATTATGTTAATGTTCGTTATAATTTAACATATATATTATATTATTATATAATGTTATGACAAAAAAATCCTCGTAATAAATTAGTGGAGATTTTAAGATTCACATTACCCAGTAAAAAAAAAATTAAATTATTTTTAAATTTAAATACCTATTTAATTAGTTTTAAATGGTTACAAAATGTTATAATAATAGTAAGTATCTAATATTATTTACCTGGATGTCTGTTGACTTGTGGTTGGCGGACTCATTGCACTGTCAGAATCTGTTACATCTCTATGTTCATCAGTCCTCTTAAATTCCTTAATAATTAATACAAAAATTAAGAAATCGTTATGAACATTTAAAAACTATTAATAAAATATGTTAAACAACAATATTCAAAGTAATTTACCGTCTCTTGATCTCTTGATTTAATTGATGTGGTCGAATGTTTTCTTATGGATTTTGGGATAGACTTGAGTGGTATGTGAATGAGCGATCGGCTGTTATTTCGATGAACTGCAAACAATAAATGTGACGATTGGTATAAATATAGCTTATTAAATTGGTTTAAAATACGAACATCGAGGTCAAGTTTTAATTAGGACTAGTAACTATTAACTGTTATAATCCTTGTAGATGTAGATCCAAGATCAATAAACCAGGACGGACGTTATATACATATTATGATTTTATTGCAAATTCATAGTATTTCTTACTGAGTTGACCGAATTTGGAAAATATTAGCCTTGTAATAGATAAATTTCAATAACCACATTTTTTTTTATTATCTTACTGATTACAATGTTTGGATTCTACTACCTCTGTTTTATTGTCTGTATTATAATTGCAAATAATTATTAGGATAATTAATAATAAAAGTCTCCTAGCTTAAATATAATTTATAAATAGGTAGCTATAACTTGGCCTATCCTGTGTATATATACCTAACCAGTAACCATGAATCAGAATTTAATACTTTTTAGTCTTTAAGTCCTTATAGTACTATACGAATAATAGTCAACGAAAACATACCAGTGTAATCGTCTTCGCTAAATCGCCTATCCCCTGGCCGAGGTGACCGATCGCTAGAAAATCTGGACAAACCAAATCGGTTAGCATCAGCTCCACTGGAAACGCCGGCAAATACACGTTCCATCTCTTCATCTAGATCGTGTGTATCTCGATGCACTTCATTAATAGATTTACTGCTCTCAGCCTGTAATAATAAACATTTAATAACATAGAACTAAAGTCTAAAATATAAACCACATTTATAATAAACGTTCTAAATAATATAATGAAATACATAAATTATCATTGCAATAATGGAAATGCAATAATTATAATCTCACAATAAAATTAAAAGGAAATTATAGATGAAGAAAGTATATTATAATAATATAATATCCTATATTTATATCTACATACATGCATTAATGAGTTTTAATATATATATGTTATACTAAATGGAGAGCCGTCAGTTATAACTCATACCTAAGTCATAACGCATAATCTATTGCTAGGAATAATAGAAAATACTAAATAATTAACGAATACACATCAATATTTTCATCATGGACTTGCTAAAACAAAATATTATTAAAAACGATTTCCCAGGTGTTTGTAAAATTGTATATAGGAACGATATATTTTAAGCTCTTTGTATTATAATTTATAATATTATAACAGACGATCGGTTCAGAACAAACTGATATGTACGAGAAACGGTCTACTATTGATTTCTCCTTTTTTTACACGTGTAAACATAATAAGATTTGTTAATTATATATTTAATAATAAAGGCAAGCATACCATATTATATATTGAGATATTCTTTAAATTATGACAAAAAATTATCAGTCGCATAATGCCTAACTATAGAACGACTATATTTTTACCTATGCAGAGCAATGTTTGAAATTTGTTCTCATAATGATAGGACATGGACCGTCCATAATTGATCAATAAAATATAAAATATACGTACCAATAATAAGGATATGTGTCGCTATAGCCATTAATCATTAGTCATTATAGTCATTGCCATGAAAGCAAAATGCAAGTATCTACTGTCTAATATTAAACCGGGAACGCACACCCTTTTGTAACCGCGGGTGATCGATTGTCTACCAACAACGTATTGTCATTAGTATATACCTATACCAAATCGCACGGTTAAGCTATGAGACTGCTTCGTCGCAATGTTCTACGGTATAGGTACACGATAAAATTACTTTCAACGAATCAACCAATAACCGTCCAAATATTTTTTTAACACCAGACTTAGTGTAATGCATAAAAATATAAAATGGTTGTATATACCTACTCGTAATACAGTATACGTAGAGTATAATACAAAAATATTATAGGCAAGTACATCAATATAATTATACTAACAACCTTTTAGGGGGTGATATAAAAAAACAACATTTTATTTTCAAACTCTATGATCAAGGAACGCCCTAGTGTATATACAGTGCCAAATCTAATATTTTATAATATATATACACACGTAACAGGACGTATATTTATTATAACTATTAAATAACATTAAAATGTAAAAGAGCCAATAAACACTCATCACTGAATATATGAGCAGTAGTACCTAGTACCTATACCTATTGATCATATTCTCTAACTCAGGGGTCTCCAATCTTTTTGTACAGCAGGGAAAATCTATGATACGTTCGTCATCAAGGGCAAATATTTTTAATTAGGAATAGAGAGATAATAAAATTGAAGATAATATATAAGAACTGATATAGTTAAAAATAAGTACGCTTAAAAAAAAATAATATTGTGTATACCATACTATTTATTTGATTTGAAAAGTATAAATTTATAAATTTAAAATTAAATGCATATATTTATCTATAATATATTAATTAAGCTGCTTTTATAATATTCTCGCAAAAATAACTACTTGTTTGTTAAAAATGTATTTAATAATAATTTGAAATATAATAAATAAAATATGACACCTACGGTTTATAATACATTTCAGTATATTTTTTTCCGAAAAATATATAGGTAGGTTTATATATTTATTACTGTAATATACAGTATAGCTGTAACCGTATACACTAATCAACATAATATATTAAATTTGAGTGATCATATTTCCAACCATTCCGTAATAAATGTAAAGAAAAAGTAAAATAATCAACTGTTATCGTAAACGGTAAACAGACACACAGTAAGCAGTACATTTATCAGACATTCTATTGATCCTGTGTATAAACTATATACCACGCAAAACAATAAAGAACGATTAAAACTGATGGGCTTATAACTACGATATTACACCTAAAATATCGAACAAAGATCTCCACAAACGAAAAATTATTATTATGTACTACATATTTCATCCCGAAATAAAAAGCTTCAATGTTAAGCATCTAAATATTTTACTTACAAATATAAATCATTTTAAATGATATTAAAAGTATGAGGAAATATAGATATGAACACGATTAAAATAATATTGATTATTTATTAACTACCTATATCCACCTATATTGGATAGTACGTAGTTGATAATACAATTTCAAACTTTAAGTTTTTTTTTTTTTTTTTTTTATCATACAATCCATACGTATGTAGTATAATAGATAAGCATGAGTGCTATCTTCTAACAAAATAATAAATATAAGTACATGTTAATTTGCTCAAATTGGATCTTGTTGGAACTTTGGGAGGACAAAATTAAAAATATTTTTCATAATAGGTATATTCACAAAATCGAAATTGTTTATTTGTTTTAATCCAAAAATGAATAACATATTCATATTAGCGTTTACAAGAAGCGAATATACCTTGAGAAATCTTTTGGTTGTTATTGCGCTATTATATAAATATTTGAAAGTTTCTACTCTTTTATTTTATTTTAAATGTATGAATATGATGGGTAACATTTTTTTTTGTAAATAAAAAACTTGAAAATGTAGGTACTACTTTTTTACGGATTCCAATAAAATCACGAAAATTAAAAAATTATTTTGTAGTTGAGAATGATTAAAATTAATAGCTAAGGCTATAAGTTGAACCAAAAAAACAATAACAATTTTTAAAATAACTTGTTTTTCGTAAAAATTCCCGTATTTCCTTCACACCCCCCCCCTCTCCCCCAAATTACTTAATAAGTCAAATTTACACAAGCGTCTAGGAATAGACAACAACGATTGGCAGCAATACGGCGAATCTCCACCATCTATTATCACTTCTATTATAATTTATTATCAATTGAGATTAATAGTTCTACTTATTTTCGATTACCTATTGAATATTAATATTTTTAATTTTAGCATTTCATTATTAACTATTAATTAATTATTATTATTTATTATGGACATAAGACATTTATGGTTGACGTTATATTGTATGGTTATTGGATACAATTTTCATTGTCTTGTATTATTCAATACATTCAAGTATTACCTATATTATTTTATTCAAATTTTTTAGTAGGTATGGCATGAGAATGGAAGTTGTAATAAGACTCATGAAATTTATCCTAACAATTAAATAATATATAGAATAAAATGTAAAGTAAAAAATATTAACTGACATTCATAGTTCATAAAAATATTAAGTCAATGAAATATATATAACAAATATATCTACAATAATATAGTTCATAAAATAATAACTTTTCAGTTAAAATAATCATTCAAGTTTTTTTCATCAGATAAACATTCCATTAATATTATTACTACTTCATTTTGGTCATTATTATGAAAATAAATAAGAATAGGTAAGTGAAATTGTAGTAGTAGAAATCGAAAATAAGTAGAACTATTATTATTTTAATCTTATTTGATAATACTAATAAATATTTGTTAAAATAAGAGATAAGACTATAAGAGCATAAAGCCGCCATTGTACAGTCGTTCGGTGTTTTCTCTCCCTAGACGCTTGTTAAATTTACTACCAGATACCACCCTCAAAGTTAAAAATCGAAGCATTTGTACTGTCTCAAAAGGTGATGCTAGACACGCAAAAAAAGAATAAATAAAAAATACACATAGTTATCACTGAAAAAGCAATTCGTTCATCGCTCCGCTCAGAATATAAAATATTCTTAAACTAAACAATGCAACAATCATATCATAATTTATTAATTTGGTGAATTGCACATTACAAAACGCCCACATAAAAGATAATAATGTTAATAAAATTAAAATCCATATATTACTATAATATAATCTTTGGTAGATAAATACTATACACATATTATTATAATCCATACTATAACATAATAATATAATATAAACACATCATATTCTTACAATTTGTATACTTCCGTAAATGATTTCAACGGGTGTTACAAATTACAAGAGTCTATCATTAGAGTCTAGCTGTAGGTATGTTTTTTTCCAATTGATAATTCTATAGCCCTTGAAATAAATTTAAAAATGGGATGTGCATGACCACTGATTAATTAACGAATTTAAGATTAGCAATTAATTATCTGCACAGTCTATAGATGAATAAAAAATAGAGCACATGGTAACATATTAAGTTAAAATGTTTAATTAGTCTGAAAGAGTGTATTTAATGATACGTTTTGTAATCAATTAACACTTGACTAATCTTATTCAGTTTACGTTTTTAAAAAAATTCAAAAACAAAAACGTTTGACGTAAATAAAGCAATTACTGAAGAAGCAATTATACTCGTTAAATTGTTCGGTTTATTTACGATCACACTCAGCACTGTAATTTTTCAATTATACCTCATAAATAATAATAATATCATTATTACTCTCAATCATAAGCGCATCTAGGGTAAGGGCTTAGCCCCATATCTTGTAATAGTCTCGCAAAATAAATTATTCAATTGTTTCCTAAAATATTAATAAACCTTTTAAAATTCAAATGAAATTTTTATTTTTTTTTTAATTGAAAAAAAAATGAAATTAATTAATTGGTATTTAAAGTTTATATAATTATTTAATATTGCCCATGATAAATATGGTAAACATCATTAGGTGTATGCCTGTATTTATTTTTAAAGAAACTATGTATGTTGGTAAATTGGTACGATAATTATACATATTTGTACAGCATATTACTATTGTGAAAAATAAAACCTGAGTAAGTAAATATTTGATTTTTTTGTATAATTTTTTTATATTTTGAAGTGAATAATATATAATACGAGGGATGTGGGGTCAACGCCCCCCACGGGTTACTTTTCGTGTAATATCAGGTGGGAGCTACACCCCTCCCCCCAACATTTTAACTCTAATTGCACCACTGCTCTCAATGAAACTATTTTTGTTCAAATAAACAGTAGGTATTATCATACATTTAATTTAAGGGTAAAGGTTATCCAATTTACAAAAAATGAAAACATTTTTTAAGCTCAATAAAAACCTATCTATGTTAATTATATACATTACCTAATCACTAAAAATTAAATTTAATTTGAACCTGAAATAAATATTTAAAAGTATTCTATTGGATTTTATTTGTATTATTATTATTGTATTAATAACGATTATTGTACCAACAATTTACCTTGTTACACAATATTATAAAGGTGGGCATGGATTTTTTTAATGTATTACATTAATTCATTGTTTATGCTAGTTGTGGAGATCAAATTTGAATAAAACCTGAATTTATTATTTACATTGTAAATTGTAATAACATGTATTCAAGGAGTAAAGACACTCCTGAATAATTTCAACGCTGATGTATTTTAATAAATATGTATAATACTTTAACCGATAAGAGTAGTTTATGAAGTATTTAATGAATATCATAACGTGATTCATATAGTGTCGTTTTAAACGTCAAACTTTGTTTTTTATAATAATATTAATATGTACTTTATTCAGTAGATAAAAGTGTTTTCACAAATTCATGTCAATTAATAATACTGGTACTTAATAGACATCAATTTCATTTAAAACTCAAATGTAATAATTCATATACTACCCATGTATCTAAATAATATAAAGTTTATAAACAGAGTGATTTTTCTAATCAAAGGCAATAATTTCCTTAGTAGATTTCTTTGTTTTTATTGTATTTTTTATGATTTTGAAATATTACAGCAATACAATTTTATGAATAGTAATATTTATTTTTATACTTTGTATTTATTTTACGATATACTGAAGCAAAATGTTTTCTAAGCATTTTGTATAAGTAGTAAAATTTCAAACAGTGGTCAAATATTTTTGTATCTAAAATTATAAATATTATAAATTTAAAATAATACAACGCATTGGATATATACTTATACCTACATTGTACATATGTAGTTTCAATAAAAACAAAATGCTGAAATATATTTTGATGCAAATACAGAGACACGTGTTGGGAAACTGCCTCGTTTAGCTCACGCCTTACCTCTGCAATACAGTATATAAAGCAGTTTGCCAGTGTATTCAATTATTACGTTAATTTAAATCAATATTAACTCTGTCTTTGATTCAAAAAATAATAAGAGTGAGGTTCGTATAAAACCACACCAACATTTCTAAAATCTTCGTCAATATTCTCCAAAGTCTTGAGAAAATTACTGAAGAAATCAAAAGTTTATGTTTCTGAATCTATGGATTGAAACTTTTGGAGATTTTATACTACTCGAAAAAGACATGAACCTATGAATCATATATATATATCACGACTACCCCCATAATAATTTTGAAAGTAACCATATTTTTCAAAAACACGAACCCCAATTAGTTAACACCCTAACAAAAAAATCGTATTGTACTATTTATTTTAATAAATACCTAATAATATAATGTAGACAATAGACCGAACTCGTATAAATATAATGCAACACCAGTCTATAGGTCAAGGGCAGGTACCGAATTCACAGACTCAACGGCTCTAGCTGGCTGCTATACAGCGGGTGCATGGTGCCGAGTTCAAGGTGAAAGACTTTGATTTTCTTTCAAAACCAAGGTTACACTCCGCGTACACGGATCACGTCTGTACATTGAAGACCGGCTTCGGCAATCCGAACAAATCAAATGCATTGTAATTTTACATCGGAATTATCCGCATATATAATAACTAGTAAGCATGTACCAACATCCTACAGTGTATGCTGCGCCTTGTGTATGCTGCCCTACCTTATGTGCCTACAAACGAGCGTTCGTGCAAATGTATTCAACTGCACCCGAGTCCAGTATAATATTTAGGACATGATATGGTTAGCAACTATTTATTATTATTTAATCATATGTATAATAAATCCTGTGTGTATTACAATTTAAATATGCAACGTAACGTGGTTAAATTATAGGTAAATGCAAAGCTAATTTAAAGATAATTTTCAATTCATACGAATGCACAAAATAATGAAAAACAAATTATATTAAATTTGAATACCTTGGTTTATTTAAAGTCAGGCGAAGCTAAGATATGATAAATTAACTTAAATTATTTTCTGGTATAATTTTTTAAAACCTCAACTGTCTTAATCTTTTAAAAATATTAATTAATTTAGTATTCAGTTGGGTTATGACTTATGAGTAAGCTAATCAATGGAATATTCATAAATCGAATAATGAAAATACTGGTATAATACTTAATTAAAAAAGGTAATATTTAAAACTATAATAATAACTAGGTACATTATATTTGATTATTTATTGACATTCATATTAAATAAACCAAATATATACAAAATAAACCACATATTCCCATCTTTTTAATGTATCATAGAAAATTGATTCAATTGAAACCTTAAAAACATTTGGATACCAACTTCTTTTTCACCTTTTGGGAGATTACCTACTGCCCACATAATCACATTATATTTAGGAATTTTACATATACTTACCTACTTCAATAATCAAGAAAAAAATCCTTTAAATATTTGTAATTAAATGTATTTAAATAAAATGTAATTGTAAAAAATAAAATCAAAAAAATATTGTCATACGACATTACAATACAAATTCTATAAAACGCAGACCTTGACCTATTGTACCTGCATGTTTGTAGCAGCATAAGTATCGATATTCGATTAATATAATTATTATTAGGTAGATAATTGTTTATTATTTTTTAGTAATTTACAACAAAAATACATTTATAAGCCCATTGTTTGCGGAAATGAATAATTGTGTTGTCTACAATTATTATGAAAGTTAATTACCATCCGAGAATTAGATTAAATGTATAATTTAGCAATATAATATAAAATATCTTGTTCAAGCACGAAACAAGATGTATATATTAAGGTACATACTATAAATCGTATATTTTTAAATACATTTTAAATTAACATAGAATCTAACTAGGTAGAAAATGTACCTATATGTAAGGTATGTTTATATGTAATAACTAATAATATATCTAAAATGTAAGAATAACAATTTTATTTTTAACAAATTAATGTCTTACAAAGGGTAAAATAAAAAAAATAAATAAAGGAACAATGGTATAACACAACAGTCATAAAAGAACCTCAAGCTGTTTTTCCAATAGATATATTTTTAGTCTATAATTTGTCATACAAAAGGACGTGATGATATTTTTAATCCAATCGTCGGTAATAAAAAATATTAATTATAAAATGAAAACATAAAAATGTTAACTAAGATCTATGTAGTTTATTCCAAATAAAAAAAATTGAAGTCTCATAAATATATTTATATGAAATAAAACTATAACCTTAGCTAATGAATTTAATTACATTTTTTTTTAGTAGGTACCTAATAAATAATGTTATTACATATAAGTTACAACAGACGAATTAGAATATTGAATAAATATTTCATAAGCTATTAAATTATAAATAAATCATTTTACTACAATAACTCCCACATATGATTTTGTAAACACAACGATTGCTTAGGTATTAAAATATTTATAAAAACAAAACAATATGGCAATTATTTAAAATATATCTTGCCAAAACAATGGGGATCTCAGTGCTGATAACTTTAAATAACAGCATACTGTTGCAAAATATCGATTATCTGACAATTTGTGCATACGTTTACTATCTATAATCATTTTTACAAACAAAATTAGAGATTTCACACATACTCATATTTATGGCAGATCCATAATGCTTCTAAGTTCTAATATAAATAATGTATTATTTGCAGATCATTTGGATTGTAAAAATAATTTGATTTTCGATTGAAATACCTTGTGCACCAATAACCATTACATAGATAATACAAATTACAATACTGAATAATATTATCGATTAGTACCCAAATAGTATAATTATTCATTAAAATCAAATTAAATTAAATGAATAACTGACGTAATTTTTAACCAGAATGGTGTTAGTTTTTTCAAAAGTAGAATGTGAATTTCTAGTTTTTTTTTACTAGGAAAACAAGAACAAACTACTCACATAATGGTCGAAAAACTGTAACAAAAACAAACCGTCTGAAATTACCATCAGGCAAAATATACGATAAAAACTACTGAAAATAATAATATTATGTTCGGGCTGTGCACGCACACACAATAAATGTCGTGGATATAGGTACTTTTATTGTAATAATATCGTGCAGCGCCGAGCATAATAATATTCGCGATTGTCTTTTATCGTCGAGGTTACGACACTTACTTTTCGCATGATCGGATTTCGATTTGTCATTTTCGGTCTGTACAGCGGGCGGCGCGCGTGTTACAGGTAGCGGCGGCAGCGGCAGCGTGTATTGCCGGTGATCATGTCGCGGGTGCAGGGTAGTAACTACTCGGTGGTGTGTCGGGGGCGCTAGGGGTACCTACGCAGTAAAATTGCGAGGTGACCGGTGAAAAGATAAAAAATACGTTAAACTTTCGTGTAAACGAAAACGATTGAAAAAACAGCAAAAAAAAAACAAACGACGGACAACAAAATCGAAAACATTAAGCCGTCTCCGAGGCAGTGGCGGAGGCGGTTCGGCGGGGGTCGGGCGCGAAATGTTGAGGCGAGAGTAATAGAGCGACGGGCCGCCTTGGTGTCGCGGCGCCGGCGTGCTGGATTCCGGGTGGTGGTGGTGGAGGGGGGGGGGTGAGTGGGACGCTGGTTGTGTTTGGCGGCGGGGATGGACGGTACCCGCTATTCCTGCACCGTTGGCAAGCCGCCCTTTCGCAGCTGGTCCCGGGAAAAAACGCACGAACAACAGCTGTACACTACCACCGCCACGGCCGCCGCCGACGACGACGACGACGACCATACCCTATCGCAAAGGCGTGCGCGTCAGCGTGTCGCATGTATACCTCACATATATTGGCGCGGCCGCGGCATCCCGGTCCCCGCAAGGTCACCGGTAAGTTCCCGAGGACACACGCTCAATAAAGACATTTTGTAATAATCCGTTAATTCGTTATTACTATTTACTACCATAGTTCGACAATTTAAACGCACTGTCGTTATTCGTTATAAAACGATTGACGATATAATATAATAATAATGATGTGATGGCAGCGGTTTGCATGTACAACACCACCACCGACCTTAATGACCAAAATAACACACTTTTGATTTCTTATCCATCTTCGATCGATTTCGAGCCCTCCCGGAAGCCACAGAACGTTTTCTTTTTTCCCACCCCCACACGCAAACTTAATATACAGGGTGCACATGCCCCATTTTTCAAATACCTAATTAGATTTCTTATATCTTTTCAGGAGTGTTCTGTGATGTTAAATTTTTTTCAAATGAGATCCATACTGAATTAACACTAAGATGTTAAGCAGACGATTTTTTTGAAAATGCAGGTGCATCAAATCGAAATTCAAATGAGTAGTTTCTAAATCATTAATATTTATTTATTATGAATAATAGTTTAAAATAAACCTAATAGTAAATTAATTAACATCAGATATGAAATAGAATAGATGTAATATTTATTTTAGTAGGTAACTACTTATTATACTTAGGCATTTTTTACAAATTATAACTATATACAACTAAACAAACTAATATATTTTCAAAACATTATAGTACCCATATCATCTTCTAAACCTATATTATATATTATTGTGGACTAGTACCTACCCTTATTATATAAAGATCAATAACTCAGAAACTACTCGTTGAATTTCAATTTAGATGCACTAACATTTTCAAAAAACCTAATCAGCTTAACAATTTACAATTAAAAAAAAAGTGGACAAGTGGGAGTCGCTCTGCTGTACAGTAGGTTATAAGTGGGTCACTGTATAATGGATAGTATTAAATTTGAATTCAATGATATAATATCACTGTATAAGAAAAACGATTCTGAGCGGAGACGGTTTGTCAGTCTAGATATTAGACATACCTATTATAGGTAGGTATACTTATCTATAGTATTAAAAAAAATTGACCTATAATAGGTATTAATAATAAATTCCAAATTAATTATATCACAATATCCATTAGGTACTTATAACGCGTTATACATCAACAACAAATCGTGGTACTATCATAGATATATAATAGTATACTTTAGAAGTTTCAATAATATAAAATCACAACAAAATAACTAAAATAGTTATTCCAGGTTTTTTAATATGTGATTTCGTCCAAATTTGAACTTAAAATGACTATAAAAATAAATTGTGCTTATGTATTTTTTAGATTTTTTGGTAACAGAATTAACTACTTAGGTGGAATATTGTTTTACATTTTTAATCCTTAGATATAAAAATTGAACATTTTATAAATTTTTAACTACGAAATAATTATTAAATTTTAAATTTGATAAATTTTGTCAAAATTCGATCTTTAAATGCTTATAAAAAAAAATTGTGCCTATGTATTTTTAATATTTTTCAACTGCTATTGTAACAATGTATCAGGAGCCTTGTATTAATTTTTTACACTTTTTGGCCCAATAGATAAAACTTCATTGATATTTATAGAAAAAAAAACTAAAAAAATTGAAATCTTACAATGTCCGTAAACAGCTCAAAATGTGTCAAATTATTTTCAAAATTTCATCGTATATAGAAAATACTAATATAAACATTCAGTAAAATTTTCAAGTATCTACAGTCATTCGTTTTTTAATTACTTACAACAAAATAAGAAAATCGTTACATGAGAAATCGAGTGAATATCAAATGTTGTAAAATTATGAATTTCAAACGATCATAAAAATTTAATTTGACTTTCTTATAGATATTTTTTGTTTGATAAAGGTAGATAATCTTATAAGGAATCTTGTATTACATTTTAAAATCTTAGATTTAAAAAGAAAAATTTTTACGAATTCTTAACTCAAAATAATTTGCTAATTTTTGTGATTTATCCATATTTTGTCAATTTTTGAACTTTAAATGCTTATAAAAAAAAACTGTGACTAAGGATTTTTAATATTTTTCATCTGCTTTTGAAACAATATACTAGGAGCCTTTTATTAAATTTTCAAGCTTTTTTAATCAACAAATAAAATTTTATTGATATTTTTAGAAAAAAAACTAATAAAATTAAAACTGACAATGTCCGTAAAGAGCTCAAAATAAGTCAAAATATTTTGAAAATGTTATGGTGTATAGAAAATGCTAATATAAACATTCAGTCAAATTTTCATGTATCTACGGTCATTTTTTTTAAAGTTACACCAAAAACCAAATTAAATTTTGTGAAAAATCGAAGCATTATTTCGACTACTTATCGTGTACACAGACACAAAAAAAAATTTAAAAAAAAAAACACACATCATTGTAAAATCAATACTTTCATCGTTCCACTCAGAATCTAAAAACACATCATTGTAAGATCAATACATTCATCACTCTGCTGAGAATTTAAAAAAGGTTGTTTGTGTAGCCACACATTCCTCAGATGGTCTAAAAATAACGTATACTTAAAAAATAATATTTTGGATAAATGTATTATTAGAGGAAAATAGAAGTAGGTAAGCATGATTGGTGAATAACACTGTACATATTGACATCGTTCAGATATTATTTTTTTTACTTAATTACAATATTTATGAGATATTATAACCTACCCCAATCGTCTTTTTTTTCTGAACACCAATATAGAACGTGATAAATACCACTATTATTTCTTAATATAGGTATATAATTCATAATGTACGCATATAACAACATGAATATAATATGATATCTATTATCTATACTTTATGTATAAATTCTCTTAGAATTCTCTTAGAATGTATAAAGGTCTTATAAAACCATATTTGGTGTGTATTTTGTTTGTATTTTTGCTTTATAGATACATATTATATAATACTACCACTTGCAAACTACTCACCCTTCGTTTTTATACATATCATTACATTTTACATGCATGCGTGTTTGTATCAGAATGATGTAAATTCTTTGTAATTTTATATAGGATGTAAATAGGATATAATTGCTTAGTTATAGTATCAAGCCACTTAAAAACTGGTTTGTGTAATATCTACTAAATTGGAAAGTCATATACACCACTTATGAACTCTCAATTTCTAACTAAATAATAACCTAATATATCTCATACAGAACCCAATAAATTAATTCAAATTAATGTAAAACAGTTAGTGGCAATGAAAAATACATGTTAATGAAGCTCGTTAAAAAGTTGAATAGAATATAATATAGTATATAAGTAATATATACGTAAAAATATTTCTTGAAAATACCTCTTTAATCGTTATAAATTATAATTTATTCCTATAATTACATTACTCACAGTGTGTGTGGGTACGACTATAATTCAATATGACGTGATAATGCAATAATAATAATCAATATTTTGGTCTTACACACGTATCCACTATGTACCTATTATTTTCACTAGACAGTGCGTATGCTTAATACATATTATAATATTATACTATTTATGTTTCCAAACATAGTTAAAATGCTTACGACACTGTTATTTAGTCTTTATAAACGTTAAATTTCATATTAGCTATATTTGATTTTAATGTATGATACTTTAGTATATTTGAAAAATTTCTCTCTAGAATAGTTTAAAACAAAAGTTCTTGCCAATTTAAATCAATGCAAAATACAAAAGTTTAAATTTTCTTCGAACAATATCATGTGATTCTGGAAATTATAAATGGTTACAAATCATGATTATATTTTTTTCAGTATAAATAGGTTAACCATATTTTTTCAACTGAAATAAAGATAGATATACCCGTTGTTAAATAATTTGTATTTTAAATTATGAGAGGAGCGATAAATATACTGATTATAATATGATGTATGTTTTATTTTATTTGTGTCTGTCATCAATCATCACGTTTTGAGGCAGTAAAATGCATCTTTAATAAAAAGGGGGGGGGTAGTAAAAAAGGTCCAATGAACACTGGGGAAAACAAAATAAAAATGAAAGAAAAACGGGAATGTTTGGCGTAACTCTAAAACAATTAATGACCAAGACATGAAATCACTGGTTGTTTATATTCGCATTTGCTATCTTGACAAAATACGTAAAAAACACAAAAATTTGAAAATTATTTTGAGTTAGAAATTCATAAAAATTTTTCTTTTTAAATCTAAGATTTGAAAATGTTGTACAAGATTCCTCATAAGTTTGCCTACCTTTGCAAAAAAAAAAGTCGAAAAGAAACTCAAATTAAATTTTTATGAGCGTTTGAAGTTCATATTTTTATAACATTGGATATTCACTCGATTTCTCATGTATAGCGATTTTCTTATATTGTAATTCAAAAACGAATAACTGTAAAAACATGAAAATTTGACTGAATGTTTATATTAGCATTTTCTATATACGATAAAATTTTGAAAATAATTTGACTCTTTTTGAGCTGTTTACGGACATTGACAGTTTTCAATTTTCTTAATTATTTTGTCTATAAATATCAGTAAAAAATTATTTGTTCGGGCCGAAAAACGTGAAAAATTAATACAAGGCTCTATATATATTGTTAGAATAGCAGATAAAAATATTAAAAATGGATAGTCACATTTTTTTTTTATAATCATTTAAAGTTCAAATTTTGACGAAATTCATCAAATTTAAAATTTAAACCTACAAATTATTTTGTAGTTAAAAATGTATAAAATGTTCAACTTTTATAACTAAGGATTAACAATTGAAAACAAAGTTCCACTTAAATAGGTTAAATATAAATTTCTTTATTCACAATAATATCATCAAATATACTTAATAGGTACCTAATATCAATACAATCATAGCCTGACTGGCCGTCTTCGCTCGGAATCGTTTTTCTTATATATATTTTACCTATACAATGATATTATATCATTGAACTCATATTTAACACCACCCATAACAATTCTAACCTACTGTACAGCAAAGCGACACTTACTTGCCCACCTTTTCATTAGTTAGTTTTATAAGAATAGATGCGTATATCGGCAAAAAAAATTATGAGCGTCTGTCTGAATTAGTTAGATGTTTGACATAGGTACTTAGTTCATTCAAATCAGGAAAATTTGCAAATTAATTTAAGTTAGACATTCATATTAACTTTTTTATGTATATCTAAGATTATAAAATTAAATACAAGATTATTCATAAGTTATCATACATTTGACACAAAAAATAAAGTTTACCGGAAAGTCAAATACACTTTTTATGAAGCTTGAAGTTAGACATTGGTCATTGGGTATTCACCCGTAAAATAACATATCCTCGTAGAAGAATTTTCTTATTTCGTTGTTGTTCAAAAACTAATAACCTACTTGACATTTTCATCAAATCCTTATTTTATCATTTTCTATACCTACACATAATAAAATTTTATAAAAATGTTGAGTTATTTATAGACATGAGGTATAAAAATTTTTTTTTAGTTTTTTATTTCATGAATGTCAATAAAATTTTAGTTTGGTCGATATATGCTTGAAAATGTAATTACATTTTCTTCATTAAGTAATTATAAAATCAGTTAAGAGATATTAAAGATACATAGGAACGCACGATTTATAAGAATTCAAAGTTCAAATTTTCACAAAATTTAGCTAAATCTAGAAAATGTTCAAAAAATTTTGAATTTAAAAAGTTTAAAACGTTAAATTTTTATAGCTAAGAATTGATAATTTAAAATATGGGTCTTGTAAATATTTCATACAATAACCAAAAAACCATTACACACTAGTCCATATTTTTTTTTTTTTATTAGCCTTCAGTCATCGACTATTATAGTCCATATTTATCATCTACGAGGAAAATCTATGAATCATATAAAAAAAATATGTTTTTGTTAATAAGAAACTATGACAACGAAATCCTTGCGAAAATCAGTCAGAAACATTTTAACATGTATCCAGTCCAATAACATTTTTATGTTAAAAATCTTAAAAATATTTAAACATTTTTTAGACACTTAAGTTCAAATTTAGACAAATAATTAGATATTTAAATGAAGAATAATGATTTTAGTTTTTTTGTTGTAATTTAATAATATTATTTGTGGATATTTGAATGTTTCAAAGTATATTATTATAATATATACACACAATGACATTTTAAAATGTAATTTTTTTAGCAAAAATGTATTTTACCTATTGTAGTAGGTACTTATGCCTACTTGTAAAATAAATCAATTATATCATAAAATGTACTTTGTAATATTATAGGCTGACACATACTGACACTACCAATTACTTAGATAATCAGTTTAAATTTAAAAATATCTTTACTTTATAGGTATAAATATTATAAGAAATAAGAAACTTTAATAGTTTGATTAAATAAGTCATAACAGATGAGTATATTAAATATTTATGTTTTAGTAAACTGTATAAACGTATCCATAATAATCACCCCCTATTAGAAGAATTATTGTAAATACTATAAATGTATAATTACTTAACAGAATATGTAATAGAATAATTTTTTTCAGCAAAAATATAATTAACTACTATTTGTGGTCGAAGAATAGTCATTAGAGTAAGTGATAAAAAAAAATTATCAGGATAAAAGGAATTTTTTTTAACCGTTGCAAATAAGTTTTCAATGAAAATGTGAACGATATTAGTATTAAAAATTAACAATTATTCTACTAAATACGTGTAAACAGACATGCATACTTATAATTTTATCATATATATATTAATGCAATTTATGCGATCAATGTTTTTAATAAAAACTTCCTCCTAGAAAAATAAAGAAGTTAAGAACTTTTACGCAATTTGTTTTTATTATTCAAGGTTTCTTAATTCATAATACATAACAACTTGTTTTATAAAAATGTTTCTATAAAAATGATATCGAGTATACATTATAGTACATAAGATACTCCAATAGTCCAATTGTTTGCATAGAAAAAAAATGAAATGAGATACTCTGGTCCATTTACATAATATTTAGATTAAAAAAAATGTATTGTGTACACGGTTTGTTTGTTAAGAGTACCTATACACAATATATATTATGCGCATTATCAAATTTAAGTACTATGCAACATTGTACTTGGGGAAGTTTGGGCCAATTCAAAATTATATAATATAATATATATCTCTTCTATACCAATTTTTATGTTTTAGTTCTAACAGTATGATAATTATTATAATAGCTTATAAATTATAATAAATTATTCATAAATAAGAAGAAGGTTGAGACTTGATTGAATACTGAGTGTAATAAACTTTTCTAGAATTTCTCACATCAGAAATATAATATATTACTATAAAATATGTAGTAGATGAAAGTGCCAAATAATCTAAATTAAAAATATTTAAACTCGAATGAATGACTGTTATTTTTTTATACAGAAACACTAGATAAGCTTTATAAAATTGATAAATTACTCCTTCAAAGTACAATCTAGGTACGCTCAATTCCTTATCTATAGAACAACTTTTAATTTAAAAAAGATCCAATTGGAGCATTTTTCCCTCAAACATTTTTTACACAAAAAGATAAAAGTATAAGAGGTACTAGAACACTACCTACATAATAAATTATAGCCCTCAAGATTCCACCTACTTGTGAAATTAATACGATTTTCTATATCGTTTGAAATTCATATTGAATTCGGAATAATAATTTCTAGTGAGATTATAGTGATTATGTCATACACCAACATTTGGAAATATAATTATTAATAAAACTTACCAACACCGAGAATAAATCATGGCATGAAAATAAAAATATGTTTACTTACTAAAATAAATGTTATACTATTTTATTTAACTAGGTTTTTATCGATACGATTCACTTCAGTGAAACGTTAAGTCATGCAGTACCTTATATGGTATATTAAAATAGAAAAACCAATAAAAATTGTAGATCATAATTAAATTTTAAATTATTTATATTTATTATATTATATACATATTTAGGTCAACCTGCTAGTTATATTTTATTTGTTTACTTGTTGGTATATACAATATTTTATCAATAATTTTAAAGCACAACATAGGTATTGGCAAAATCTCTGGTGAGCCATCAGTAGTTGATACTGAATTGTGTTCTGATTGGCTCACTAACTGTTTGGCCATCCCTCAAGCCGGTTACTATGATGATTGACCGGTTACAACGAATGCTCGTTATAACGTATATAACGAGGTACCGGTTACAACGAGAAAAACTAACTGGCCCTTGAAACTCGTTATAAGCGACTTCTACTTTAATTAATAATGTCCACATTTGAACTGAAATATATTTAACAGTGTGAGCTTTACCTGTTTATCTTCTTTGTTTTTTGTTATCTCATAATGTTTATACGTAAGCTAATTGTCGAGATATAATAATTTTATGTTAAAATCTCAATAAAGGAAAATACTGTAATTCACAAATGTCAGAATAATAATATAAAATTAAGAATTATATAAAATAGGAATATAATAGTAATAATAATTTAATTGATAAAATAGCAATTCCCTTTAATAAATAGTTAAAGTAATAAAGTATCTATTATTATCTTATTTTTAAAAGCTAAAATATTTAGTGACATTGAAGGTGAAAATACCGCGAAAGAACTAGTCTAATATTAGCATACACAGAAATACACATTTATTATGTTTTTGGCATGCGACGACAAAACAAATTAAATTGACAACCCGACAGTTTACATACTCTCAAATATTTACTCATCAGTATTCACTATATGGCAATACTAACAGTAGTACGAAATTTCGAAGGTCCAATACGTGTAGTTTTGAAGTTTGCAAATCGAAAGCACCCAATACTCACAAACAAAATCAAGTTATATAGGTAGGTATATTATATTAATGATATTGAAGTATGTAACAGCATTCAATTTCATACTTTTTGTAACTTTTGAAATAAACGTTTGGGGCGCCTATATTGTAAGTTCGATGAATACACAATTAAAACATTTTTAACTTTTATAGTTAAATAATAGATACATAATATTGATTTGGTTAATTGGATAAATAAAAGTACAACATTTATACCGACTTGCATACAAATTTAATTAATTTAATGATTCAATACAATTTAATGGACCAATCATGGGCCTTTAAATCATGTTTAAGGGACTATTAGCTATTGATTAAATAAAATATGTTAAATGATTGTTCTTGCAACCCAGAATTAGTGATTTTTAGAGAAAATATCGATGGTGATGACTGATTAGTATATAATATGCATGATGTTACTGATGTTAGCAATATTTATCTTATAATTACTGAGATTGTAGTCATCAATTAACAACCAACTTAAATATATGTTTGTATCATATTCAGTTAGGCATATAGTATTATTAGTTATTATTGGAATATCCCTATACATATAAATAAGTTAAAATAATAAGTTCGAATGAGTAGACAGTATTTTAAGTATAATTATTTAAAGTTTATATAAGCAGTGGTGGATCAATATTTTGCAGTGAACCTCTGTGCCACTCTATTCCGCTATACCGCTCATCTAAACCTTAAATACCTACCTATGTGTAACTAATTAACCATATACAGTATATACAGTATACACGATCGAAACTGATTTAAATGTATCAAAATACTCCGAAAAATATTCTGTTTCAAAATATGAAATTAAAAATGTAGTTTGTCATTCCAAAAAGAAAAGAACTTAGAAATCATACCAATATAAATATTTAAAAAATATTATATTTTTATTCAAAAATGTTGTTTTGCAATGACAACAAATTATGTAAGAAAAACTTTTCTGTCAATCACCTTGTGTATATTGGCCAGTGACGATAACATTAGTTCAGGTACGAAATAAGGAATTATATCAGTATTCAAGTATGTGGACAAGGCGTAAGACAATATGAAACATTGTAACCAGTTGAATTTTGAACTATGTTAATATATTTAGGTACGATTGTCTCATTTAATGGTCTACATATTATCAAATATACAGTTCAACCCGTCAACGGCAAACTTAGGAGTATATATATTAATGTTTCTAAATCATTGACATTAAACAAAATACTATAATTGATTATAATCAAGTAAATTAATAAATAACATATTATCCTAAATATTTATACAATTTAGATTTAGATGAGCGATGCATTGCTTTCACAGTGATGTGTTTTTTTTTGTGTTTGTGTTTTATAGTATAAAAAATACTTAAACCTTTAACTTTGAGGGTATTTTTAGGTAGAAAATTGAAACTAGTTAGTACTTCTTGGGGTCAAAATTAGAAAATTACGTGTATTTTACTTTAAAATCAGGACAAAAATATGCAAAAGGTGAATTACGCAACCTCAATTTTTGAAAATAATCAATTTTTATTTTATCAATCAAAAATACATGATTGTAGATACTTTAAATTTCCACTTAATATTTATATTAGATAGTCATAAACATTTGAAATTTTGCATTTATATATGTTGATTAACATTATTACGTTACATCAAACAGTTTTAAACTGTAATACTGCACGGTCCCAAATAAACTGAACGTATAGCAATTAAAAAATATTGAAAATGAATTGGCAGAATTCGTTTATATAGTCATTTTTAGTTCAGTTTTTCGTAATTGGGAATTTAAACGATTTAAATTAGTTTATTATAATTCAAAAAGTATTATTTTTAAAGTTCAGATACTTTTTCCCATTACATATTATAATATTATTATTTACTAACCACAGTAAAATTTTCAAAATATTTAGTTTAATTTTAAGCCATTTATACCACGAACCTATTTCACCGTTTTACAATACATCGGTATTGACTTTTATAAGTCAACAATAGCAAGTTATAGGTATTATACAAAATTATATTATAATTATTTTATCCACTCTAATTCGTTTTTCGTATAAAATTATTTATCATTGAATTCAAATCGAACACTTCAATTACAGTGATCAACTCAATGACGATGGCAACTCGATACCTACAACTTACCGTATAACGCGACTACCTCGGTTTTTTTTAGAATAGATTCTTAATTCGTATAATTCTTGGAATCAGGTTGATTTAAAAAAATAATAATACTTCATTATATTCGTCATGGTCAATCGTGCTTTAGAGCATCAGCCCCTACTAAAATTAAAAAATCCAAACACTCCAAAACTAATCATTTTATATGTCCACAATTCAAATGCATATAAGTAATACCAGAAACGGTTAGGTTTAAATAGGTAGATTATTTATTTATTATCTATTCATTCATTCTTATCCAATGTAACTATTACGAATACATTTTGATAATTTTGTGCTCTCATAAGTAAATTATTAATCAATATAATTAACTGTTTATCATCAAATAAAAACACAATGTACATCATTAATTGATTAGGTATACCTATTTTTAATTTATATTTTATGATTTTTTTAAGCAATTATAAATAAAATTACATACAATTAAGCGTGTTTCACTTATACCAAATAGAAAACACATCAACAACATACTATATTATGTACTAAATCAATCGAGAAAAACATAAATTTCATAAATCCGAACAAAAAATAACTGCCAAAACCTCTTAAATTGTTTGCTGAATAGGTATAAAAATATTTGAAACAAATATTCAATAATACCTAAAAAATATCTACCAACATATTATAACAAATTAAATCATTGTCAATTTTAACTAGGTATCCCACTATAAAAAATTAAATACCTAGTGAATATATTATCTTAGCTTCATTATAATTTACTAAAAATATATAATATTCTAAACAAATATGGGTTAATTGAACTTAATTCAGAACTGTATTGAACACTGATATGTATAAATACTTTTTTTATTAATAACTACTATGGTTACATAAATTATGTAATTACAATTTATAATATACTTCCTTGAAGTATAAAACATATATTAATATGCCATACAAGTTTTTAATAATATACACTAACTTGGTATATTAATTAATAAACTATATACAACTTAAAAGTCATATAAATAATAAACTTAAAATTAACAAAAATCGCTCTGCTGTACAGTAGATTACAAGTGGGTCATTGTATAATGGATTGTATTAGACTTGAATTCAATGATATAATATTATTGTATAAGAAAAACGATTCTGAACAGAGACGGTTTGTCGGTTGGATATTTTATATTGTTATTATTTATTTTATCATGTAAGTTGAATTAATATTATAATATTATAATTTATCATTCGTTTCTATGGTGATAAACGATAAAGCGTTCGAAATTAAAGTCCCATTTTTAGCGTTTTTTCGTAATTTTTCAGTGGTTTTTCCCGTGCCATTAAATAACTATTGAGAAAATCGAAAAATGACCTTTCTAAAGTACCATATTGATCCAATTTGCTAAAAGATAAGGTACTATATCGTGTTGAAATCGAAGCACTCCTTCTAGTAGAAATTTCATGTACAGGATATAAAAAAAAAATAAATAAAAATAAACACCATTGTAAAACCAATAGCTTCCTCGCTCCACTCAGAATCTAAAACCATACTTTACAGACTTTATGTCTAATATTGGTAATAAATTATTAATACATATTAAAATACCGATAGTACCTATAGAACATAATAAATGATTAATTATATAATTATATGTTTATACACTATGTGTAATGTGTATCGTGTATATAGTATACAATATACTTATATATTTATATATAATGAAATTAAATATTATAGGAAATATTTATTTTAACTTAATAAAATCAAACAAACAAGTACCTATCCTAGAAATCGACCTTCAAATTCAATATTGTACAATATAATAGGTACGAATGTACTGAATACCTATTACGTTTGCGATATATAATTATGGTAGTAAACTGTAAAACAATAAATGTTTTTTTATTTGTGATACCTTGCTGTTTTAAAATTGTACATAAATGATATTTTAGATCCTGAATAAAGTGAGGAATAAATTGGTTTTATAGTTTTTTTTATTGTTTATAATACAAATAGATATGTTATTTAAAAAAAGGTATTTTTTCGTCTTGTCGATACTATCAATTATTTTACGAATCATAAAAAAATAACTACTGACAACAATTTAAAAATAATGTCCGTAAGTGCTGCAAATTTAAGAACAGTTTTTCATATGCCATGATTACTGATTTATCATTGCGTTTAATTTTTTTTTTTTCTCAACACAACTACTATCCTACGGCGATGTGTGAGAAGCAAGACGAGTAATCTACAACTGAATCTTGTTTGGTAATTGGATTATACATTTGCATAATATTTTCGTTTTTTTTTGTTTGTATAAAACAAGCTTGTCCTTGAGATCAATCTCTCATATTTTTAGTACCTGCATATAATTATAATTATGTATTATGTCATGAGTACTAGAGCCATACTTCACGTATCAACTTCACTTTTTGTTGGACGTCATAATATGCTTCATAGAATATGAATTGATATACTACGAAAAGATCGTGCATAAATGTATGTAGACATGCAGTTATACAATTTTCCTTCATAATTTATGGTACAATTCTTTTAATTACATTTATAAACATAAAATGTTGAGTTCTGTGTTTATTTATAATAAAACAACAAATAACTGCAGTTAATTTATAGGTAATAATATACTCAATACAATTTTTACTTAATATACAACACATTTTATAAACATCTAAATAGTGTATTGTTCCAAATAATATATGTTATATTAGTAGGTATGTCAAATTACCTAAAACCAGGTTAATTATAAATTATAAAGAACAAAATATACCTAATGTTTCAGCAGAACTATTGTTTCCTTGTAAAAATTCTCTAAACAAACAATATTGTATATTGTATATAAAATCAATATTTAAGGCATACAGTGCCGTACGCTGAACTTTTTCCTCGGGAACATAAATTGTATTTCATATAATATGTGGTAGCGGTACCGCATTTAACAATAATAACAAGCTCTGGAGGTTCTGTCGTGAATGATTTTGTATAGTTTAAACTAGGAAAATATTTTTACAAATACATTTCGAGAAAAAAATACAACAAGATGCGCATAAAAAGGATTATTTCCATCAATTATTTATAATATGTGTCTTAGCTCTTAAGTCGATGAGAATACTCGAGCCAAAGTGAACACCAGGAACAATATACTGTGGAAATTTGTGAATTCCAAATGGGGAGCTGATACAAATAACTTGAGAACCTCAGCAATAGTGATAAGCTTATCAGCCACTGAATACGCATGTCCAGTCTGGCAAGCATCAGCACATCCGAAAAGTAAGTTCACCCACCCAATTACCTTGTGTATGCTATATAATATGCTCGTGTGCAATGCAATTATATATCCAACAAAAGAATTTGATACATATTTGAACGAATATTTTATACAACTTAACTAAAAAAAATGAGCATTGCAAGCAAATGTTTATTTTCATCCTTTCAAGTTAACTATTTTAGAGAAAAATATATAATATTTATTTCAGTATAGGTACTATATGTATGATATTATGTACAATTTTAATTTATAATTTGTACATCAAATATATTTTAACAGTAACACGCACTTTGTCGTTTATACTAAACATATTCGCTAATTATTTTACCATTTACGTCCTGACTCATAAACATATTTTCGATGTAAAATTCCTATTGTTGCTTAATAGTTGCGTGATACCCAATTAGAATTAATTTAGAGCTTCGCTGTTAAATTAAAGAATAAAACTATAATTGTTTCAATAATTAAGCTAAGTTTTAATTTGTCTACTTAAGAAAATATTAGCTTATACGTATTATAGTTTAAGGTTATAATATAACTCTTCAGAAAATAAGTTTTCTTAACTATTACTATTTTTTAAGGAAAGTTATGGATATCAATAATATTATTATGATTTTATTTTATTGAATCACATAAAATTATATCATGTAACAATTAATGATGAAAATTGCTTAATCAATTAAACTGATTAGTCAACAAACTATATTATAACACAACCGATGTCTATTTAGTATTTATTAAGCTACCCTTTCATTCAATTAGATTCGAAACATACCCAATATTCTATTTTTTATCATTAATTTGCAATCTTTAAGTGAATCAGCTATAAGCAATAAGCTAGTGCTTAATATTATTTTGTTTTTGAAGCAAATATTATCTCTGTATATTTTTTTTTTTTTATTGATCTAAAACAAAACATCGGCGACAACGGCCATTAGTTTTTGCTGTTGTAATAATTACAATTAATTTTTTAATGTATATTCTCAATTACAATTTTTAAATGCTCTGTATATTTTGTTCTCTTAGGTATATAACATATACTGATTTGTATTAGGTATATATAAATTATAGGTATATATAGGGTCCAAAATGGTTTTTTATATTGTGTTTTATATTATTATTACATATTTAATATAAATAGATACCTATGTATGTATATTATGTATTATTATTACTTAGAAAAATCCACGGAAACTAAGGCCATTGACTATTAAAAATTATACAAATTATATTACATTATAAAGACGTTCCCTATCACGTTGTCGTAAAATAATAATACCTACTAATAATATTCGAGTTTATCATATATAAATACGCATATACGATAACCTTTTTTTTAATTCATATACAAGATAAATACATAATTTTAACACTCACAGCAATATTCGCGTAATCCATTGATGCACTGGGTTGGGTCCTGTGTCTCTTTTCGTTTGCGCTCATGTTGGAAAATAATGTATAGGTATCCTTTATGAATCTTATAATTGGTGTACAATATTACCAAACGGAAAACAAAATTGAAATCGTGTACGTTGAGAAATCTTTTTTCTTGGAGCTCGTCCTATCCTTGCTGGCCGATAGGTCGAACTCATTGATCGCTGTACCGGCGTCCCTTCCGGTGGTCCAGATACTACAGGTGCCGTTCTGGTGTAATGAAGTACCTCACTATAAAAAAAAAATACACAACATGAATTATAATTAAATGTTATCGCTGACAATTTCATTTTAAGACATTTAATAAGAGAAATCGTAATTTGTGAAACATACAGTGATATATTACACACTATAATTATTGACATAAGATTTATTACTACGAATCACTTTTGTATTATGTATGTTATAATACAAATAATTGCAGTTTTTTTTGCACAGTAACGTATTGATCAATATGCATTACTCATTACTTTGCAAAACGTCAGTGTTATTATAATATTGCATAGAAGAGACTTATTATAATCACACAAACGTATTATGTTACAACTCACCACATTATATGTTTTGAGAATATTTACTTCTTATTCCTAAAAATGTTTAACGTAATACAATTTCAGCATTTTAAGTACCTTAACATACATTTTTATTTATGAATGTTAAGATATAGACAGATCGTTTGATATTACAATCATTCTCTGTATATAACCACAAAACTGTCGAAGTACACATAATAAACCCTTAAAATGTTCTCACCATTTTAGTATAATTAAAATTAAAATTGTATTATAGGTAATCAACCTAACCATCGCATTAAGTCAAATTTAATTAAGGGTAATAAATTAAATTAATTTTCTAAACAATATAAAAAAATTGTATTTTATTAAGCATTCTCTTTTTATGTGATTTCAAATTCTAAGCGGAGCGATGAATGTATTGATTTCACAATGATGTGTGTTATTTTGTGCATGTTATGTATAATTGATATGTTACCAGAAAAGTAGACATTTAGGAAATTATGACAGTTGCTAATAACGAAAGAAAATTATATTATTTCCAGAGCCTTCTAAGAAGGTGGCAAATGGGGCAAGTGCCTTAGGGCGGCCAAACTTGTAACATTTCAAAGGGTGGCAAATGTTTAAATATGTATGTTTATACGGCACTGATCATTGCTTACTGCATGTTATCGTTTCCTAACGATATTAGGCAATGATTCCATATTATTATTGCTAAACACATCACCATACCATTTTTTTTCTTAGTTTTTTTATTTAATTAGTCTAATTTAAATATTACTTTCATCTTATATAATTATTAATAACCCTATTACCCTAATAAATAATCAATCAACAATATTTTAATTTAATTTATACCTATAAGTTGAACACTTTTTTTTACATTTTTTTTAACCACGAATGACGGCGAGTGAAAATAATCACTCTATGATAAAATACTTACCATAACATCTGTAAACACAATGATTAACGAATATTCACATAGTACACGAGTCTTGTGGGACCGGCTTTAGATAGAATAGTAGATATGAGTTTAATCGAAGTAATTCTATATAATATCAGTTGATAACTATATTTGTGTTTTTAAATAAATAACTGTTTTATAAATGCTTAACGGGATTTTTTTTTATATTTTCAAAACTAATAAGAGTAAGAAAATGATAATATTGCCTAATAAACCGCGGTAATTATGACAATTCCTAGGCAATGATTTCATGTTGTTTTATTATTAGGAATTATTGTCGTATAGTTTCCTAAATATTTTCATCTTCCTAACTTAGTGTAACCCGTTTTAAAATCATAGTTTAAACCTCGGTTTCGCCTAACCCACTGATATTACTGGCCGAATTCGGTAATTTAACCTTAGTTTAACGATTGTAAAACAAGCCCTAAGAAGTTGAACTAAAGATTTGATTTTCAACGTAATGACCATCCTCGATCAAGCATCTAAATTCTATAAACGATTCCATAATAAACTACTCAATCATTCAAATTTTCTCATATCTAATTTATTCTCCCTAGACCTTCCCGATATAACCCGTCGACTAAAAATAAAATGGTCCAGGAACCTTTTAACCTAATTAGTAGTAACCCATCCTAATTTATGTAAAAAAAAAAACTAAAATATTTCAATTGCCTTTCACCAGTGACATATTTAGGGAAGGGACGCGAGGGGCAATTTTTCGGGCGCAAAATTCTGAGTCGCATAATAAAGAGGGAACCGGTGCTTAAGGTTCAAAATACTTAATACCAATGATGAATTTTTATTTTTATCATACACTACATTAATCATTTTATAATTTAACATCTATTTAGTTTTTATCATACACTACATTAATAATTTTATAATTTAACATCTATTTAGTAAAATAATCGTGAAAATAAAATAACATATATAAAGTAAGTATCAAAAGTAAAATTTTGCCTGCATACTAGTTGTATTTCAAAGATATAACTACAAAAAGGTCTATTTCGAATTTTCCGGAGTTTTGTACGTTATATACTTATATCCGAGTTCTTGTTATATCCATTAATATTATAATATTATCGTTGCCTTTTAATAATAACGACAGTCGACAACCATAATAGGTTTATAACATATTGTTATATTATAACATTATTGTTTTATTGTTCATCATTTTAAGACATGTCTATCATATAATATTATCGATGACTGTTTAATAATGACAGTTACAAAATAATAAATTCGAATTCATGAAAAAATTATCAATAAAGTTTTTAACAGTGCCAGGCATAACATTGATATAGAAAAAAATACGACAAAAATGTAAAATAAAAACGGCAAAACTACATTTTTAACCTACTATTCCAATACTAGTCTACTGTCTAACAGCCAGCTGTGTAAAAATGTTAAGGACAATTAAGTTCCAAAATGTATAATGTTTATTTTTATATTTTATGTTTACCTATAATTAGTATGTACCCAAAAAAACCTGGAGTACAATGCCCGTTAAATTTAATTTGTAACTTTTGAAATGTTAATAGAAATACATAAAAATACTTGTTTTGTATTATTTTGATATATTAAGCTGAGGATTAAGGGGATTTGATACCGTGATTTTCTGTTTTTGTCTAACGCACGCGCGACATAGTATTGTAGATGTGTTTTTTGCAAACATACCAATTACTGTTCTAATGAAGCGATAAGAATTATAAACACAGATTTGAATTTTTGGTCAAGTCTTCTTGAAATCG
>NC_042495.1:72216770-72227222 GCF_005508785.2 Acyrthosiphon pisum | reverse complement strand
TACTCTTTTTAATATGACATTTTTAGGTAATTTGGGGGATAATATCAAAAATGTGGGAAAGTCGATTTCATGTAGACTTGACGACCATTTCAAATTTGTTTTCAGAATTCTTATCACTTCATTAGATCAAATGGTTTTTTTGGCAAAAAACACGTCTAAAATACTATGTCACGCACGTGTTAGACAAAAACAGGAAATCATGGTATCGAATCCCCTTAACCATTGATTATCTAGAAATATTATCGTGTACGGGTATCACTTGTAAAGGGTTGTATTTTATTATTGGACATTTTGTGTAGGGCCCACAAAAACATTTAGTTCAGGGGCCCAAAATATTATGTGGGGGGGAGGGGGTCTGGCTGTACGTACTACTCGATTTCACTCGGCTTAAAATTAATCTATCTGTCTATAGTTTTCCATTTTTCTTCATTTGAAATATATAATACAAATACAGCTACAATAATAAATTGTTTGATCTCCCACTTCTTAATTTTAGGCATATCGTTATGATTAATATTTGTCTTTATGTGTTAACATACAAAATACATCCAGTATTATTAAGAAAGAAAATCTTGACAGCAAATCATAAAACTATAAAAGTAATCATAATAATTGTGTTTATAATCATAAGTATTTGATATTAAATATATTTAAAAAAAAAGATATTATGCCAAATTTTTATAATAGTAATATAATCTATACCTAACCAATGACAACGATTTAGTAGACAAAAAAATATTAGATTTTCGTGAGCCAAACCTAAATGCATGCATGTGGACGTGAGGTGTGATCCACATATTATAGTGGTTGAAAAAATAAGCTATAGAAGACCAACAAAGAAATATTTACTTTTTTATACATATATTATATTATAGATTAAAGATATTGTACCTAAGTTACAATTTGTGACCACTCTGCTTCCTAGTTGTTACGCTGGGTGTATTATTTATGGTTTTCAAAACTATATAATATACTAGTGGGGGACGGAGTGGCCAAGCGGTCTAAGGCGTCGGTTGCGACGCAGCCGACGACGGCTCGATTCTTCGGTCGCGGGCGGCATTTTTCTTCAGCCGAGTCACGGCGGCTGTTGAGAATTGCCGCCATCCCCCACCCGGGGATGGCAGATACCTACGAATGCCCACTTGAAAATTCTGCCAAACACAAAATAACGTGTTTTCCCCCTACCGTCCCAAAATCCTACAATACCTACAACTAATGGCCTTAGTTGCCGGGCTTAAGACCAATAAAAAAAAAATATATATATATATTAGTACCTAAATATTTTTATCTTTATTATATTATGTTATGACTTCCAACTTATAGGTGTCTATTTATGTGGAAAATGTCCATAGACAGCCAATATACCACAGAAGTAAAAAATAAAGTTTTAACATAGATGATGTTTTTAGGGTGGATACTACTTTTGTTTCCAACTGATTTTATGGAACGCTTTGTTTATCACCATAGAGACTCAAATCAACCATAAAAATAAAAATATATACATATATCTAGTATGATTCCTCAATTTTCCTTGCAGAGGAAAAATGCCTAATAGCATGCTACGTTTTTTTATTCTACAGTGTCAGTTGTACTTTACAAGTTGACTAGTTACTATTATAATAAGCATAAATATATTTTTATTTTTTATCAAAATAATGAAAATCTATTTTACGTAGAACGTCGTCATCGCAGCGGCACGGATGAGGGCGTGAGATTGTTCAATTTACAGCGTCAAGGCCATTGACGTGCGAAACGGAGAGGGACTGGCTAAAGGGCTGAACCCATTAACCATATTATTATTTTTTTTTTAATATTTAGCAAGTTTCAACTGTATAGTCAACTGGTAAACAAGAACGTAAATTCATATACATGTAAACAGATTAACTAAGCATAAATATATATAACAAAAAAAAAATGAGATAGTTGGAACTAACTAGCTATATATCATTGTATAAGAACACCGAATCTGAGTAAAGACGGCGTGTCAGCTTAGGATATTTTACTTTATTTTAATATTGCTTTTATTAGAAATAATATAGGTAATTTGAATTATTAACTACTTATATGAGGCACCTTGTATTAAATGTTCAAGACTATTATCTATAAAAATTGATATGAGAATTTTATACATTTTTAACTACAAATCAATTGTGGTTTTATCAAAGTTAAACTTTAAATGGTTATAAAAATAATTGTTCCTAAAATATATAATATTATGTCGTTAATATTTTTAAGAAGTTTAAGATGTATACAAACTCTTTCAAATACCTCACCCAAACGTCTGAAATTATTAGACTAGACAAAATAAAAATAAAATTGTAATTATTAATTATCAAGCCCCCCCTCTCCCCTCATTGAAAAATCATACGCATGCCTTTGGTTATAGCCATAAAATGTCCGCTACATTACGTTGGTATATCACATATTCATTGAAATAAATAATATTACTCTAGATAGAAACGATTTTGCGTGAAATCCAATGCATTATACGTCCGGAATGTAGAGCAATATATATTTATAAATATAACGTCATATGAATTGTATAACAGGAAATAATCGAACAATCTCTGCAGTATTTGTTACACGTAAATATAATTAAGTTACACTCAACACCGATATTATGAACAATGACATCTAACACATAGAAATATCTTTAAGATTAAATTTTCAAGAGCTCAAGTAGCTGTTAATTTCTTTTATTAGAACTTAAAAAGTGTAGGTACTTATAGACGGTTAATAACGAAGCAAAATAATTAATTTGTAGGTTTTTACAATAAAAGGGTGTCAGCGCACTAGATGTTTGTTTTCTCTCTCTGGCCAAAGCGCATCATAGATGAAAGGCCTAGTGATGGGAACTATCGAATAGTCACTATCGAACTATTCGATAGTAGTTCACTATTCGAACTATTCGATAGTAATTCCATAACTATCGAACATTCGAATAGTCACCATGTATTCGATAGCTTTAAAACTATTCGAATAGTTTATCGAATAGTTTTATCGAATAGTTTTCATTCGAATAGTTTATCGAATATTTTTATCGAATGTTTATTTATTTCGAAAGTTTATTTATTATTAGTTTACCGAATAGTTTTCAATGTTTTCAATTTTTCATTCAATAGTTTAGTTAATCGTAAATTTTTATTTTTTATTTATTCGAATTTTGATTGGTTGTAACTTTTAACTTGTAACTTGTTAGTTTTTTATCTTATATTTGATACATAAAAATAATAATGTATTTTTATCCATAGAAGAAATTACATTAGATTTGAATTTTAGAGTTCTTCAAATATCTCTATGAATAATAAGTTTATTTACTTTCTAAATTTGAATGTATAATTATTAATTATTAATTAGCAATTACTAATTTGTAAAGATAATTTTCTACAGCTTATATTTGGAAATTGGAATACGTGTTTATGTGGGGACAATGATTCATCGCTAAAAATTAAAATCTCAGGTGGTCAAGAAATAAATTGTGAATTAAAATTTGAAATATCAAAATTCCAAATAGTCCGTATAATAAAAAAACTATTCGATAGTGTTATTCGAATAGAATATCAAACTATTCGAATAAACTATTCGATAGTGCTATTCGAATAGACTATTCGATAGCTTATCAGAATAGACTATTCGATAGCTTATCAGAATATTCGATAGTTTTTATTGAAAAACTACTAATCGGTTATACTTAAAAACTTTCGAATAGTATTCGATAGCTTAAAAAAACTATCGAATACTATTCGATAGTGTAAACTATTCGATAGTGCCCATCACTAGATGAAACGCATTTACGCAGAATCAATTTTTTTAATGTTTTTGAGTAATCTTTGAATAAAATCACTCATTACAAAAATATCGGTTTGTCTAAATATTGTCTGAAAACTTAAACATCATTTGAATGTACAAAAAAAAAAATATTTTGAAAGTCAAGTAATAATAAAATATAAAACCGATGTCAAACCCTCAAAAATATAATCCTCTATAATTTATGTATCTATTATTGTAATTTTTTTAAAATAAATTGTGCTTCAAAAGTGTCTTATAGCACTTTTCATGACTGACAACGTAGTCAAGATAATAGGTAATTTTAAGATGTTATTTCTCAATAGTTTCTATATACGTATAAAGAAAAACTATCGTGGACATAAAAAATTTATAAAGAATGCGGTTTTAATAGAGCGCCGCTAGGGGTTAGTTCCCAACACTTAAGATTTGTATGTTTTTTGGCTTTTTTTATTTTAATAAAAACGTTTTAAACTAACAAGTTAAATACAATGAAGAGAAAAAAAGTGTCTAAAATAATTATAATTTATGATAGAATAAATATATATTATTTATAATTCTATAAAACATTATAATATAATCGATCAAATTTGAATTTTTATAATTAAGGACTATTATAACTTGTTTGATAGAATTAAAAAAAAAACTGAAATGTACCGTTTGCTATGTATTTATTTATTTAGTTGTCCTTAAAACTACGCGAAAAAATAAAAATAATAATTTTCTGAGTTAATAGATTAATTCTATTTAAAATCGATATTAACCGTCATATGAAACTTTTGATGCACTTGTCCATTCGACCCAAATACGTATCACAGATAAAACAACAAATCATTTAAAATTCTATAGCATCCTCATGTTCGTATATCAATCTAAATAAAAACTCAACAATTTCAGTTTCTAAAACATTAACTCGGCACCTCAGGAATATAGGTATTGTTTATACATTAATACGTTCTGTAATACCTATATTATGAATGTATACCTATCGTACTTGCACAGTAAGTTGTAACTTATGTCATATGAAAGAAGATCTCTAAAAGTTTCGTGAAAAAACTTTTTAAATAAAAAAATTTAACTAGTTTATCTAAAGAGATTATAGTTCGATTTTCGTAATAGATTCCCATTTCCCATGCGTAAGATAAAACTGTCAAAAACTATTTAAAAAATGTTATTTATTTATTGCATAACTAAATAAATGTTTAAATATTACATGCACGCGTTTTAACAATATCACTAACAGTTGTATAGGTTGGTATTTTATTGAAATTAAAAAAATAATAATAGAGAGTCACGCAACATTCTTGCCAATTATTTGATTTAAGGGCGAGGAGCTGGTGCGGTTTTTAGTACGAAAACCTGTCTTACAGGAAAAATTCTCACGCCCAGCATAGAACAATTGGATTTCGTTAATTTTTTTTATTTAAAATAAGAGAACATTTTGCATGTCGGATCAAAGTCGATTTTCAAAATTAAAATTATAGAAGCTAAAATATGCATTTGAATAATGCACAATATTTGATCTTTTTCAAACGTATTTTTCTACCACTATTTTAAATAAAATGAAAATTCGACCTTTTATCCAACCTGAAAAAGTTCTCTTCTTTTACATAAAATTACAATTAATGAAATCCGACTATTTTACAGGGCGCGAGGGTTTTTCCTGTGAAGTCATTTTAGACGATATTATATACCGTATCAGCCACCACCCCCCCCCCTCCCTCCTAAATAGGTATCGAGCTGTAGATTAGTGGAAAAGTATTTTAATTAATGTAGTAACTAAAACTTAAAATATAATTTTTAAATTTTATAGAATTTCGGAAAATTAGAAAAACCGATACCGACCGTCATCATAACCAATTTTATGCACGATATTATATTTATCAAAATACTATTCAAGTTTTGTCAACAAAAATAAATTTAACATTTTTACTAATATTATGCAGGATTTTTCAATATTTATAAAATTCACTCTAGTTTGCTTTAGAACTGTAAATGTAATTAAATTAATCTCGAAATTAATACAAATTGTAATAATGTATAATATTTATGCATGAAATCCTTATAGTAGAACATTTATTGTAAACAATCTACGGATTAATAAAAAAAGGGCTTAACAATGAATCAATTGAATGAATATTATAAAAATTCGTACAACACATCCCATGTAAGTAAGAATAATATAGGTACGTATAAAACACCGTAAACGCGTCGCAGGTAGAACGTAATAATTGGAATGCGGAAAATTGAAGACGAAAAAAGGATTTCTTTTACAGTGCGCATACCTTTTAACGTGTTTCTATAGATCTACAAGACTGCAGTGATGTAATTGCAAGAGGGCAAATGTATCATTTCACCCTCTCAGATATGCCAACATTTTTAATAATGAACTCGAATTATGTACTTAACGTTATATATTTAGACTACTACTTATATTACTATACCTTCAATTTGTTTCTAAGCCATAAAATAAGTCTTAAGACTTTTGTAATAACAAACAGTTAGGTATAAATAGAATAAAAATATATTTAAACTGCAAAGAAGGAGGGCCAGGGTTTTGATTTTGGTTAATGAATTATTTTGCCATCTTAACTTTTTATTTGGTTACACCATTGGCTCAGTTGAACGCCATATTCGAGTTAGGTAGGTAGGTATAGGTACTCAAAATAGATGTACGAAATTAAAACAATACCTAACATGCTTACCACAATCGTATGTAGCAAAATGTTTTAAAAACACTTTTACTTTCGTTAACAAATTATTATGTTTTATTGGTTATAACAAGATATTGTGTCATGTGCGATGCGATGTATATAAACGCGATCGTAAAATCTGGTTTAATAGTGACACATAGCGCACATTATAAATGATAAATTATATAAATAAATACTTAAACAAATAGATAGTAGATGTTTGACAAAAGTTCTTATCATTACAATGAAAAAAATTTGAATTTTTTTGGTTTAGGAACCGAATAGGTAAAAAATCTATTTTCTTTTAAATAGGATAAACGTCGATAAGGGGTCATGGGGAGCGTAATCCTTCCTTCAGAACAACCACCCGAACATTTCTTCTCACAAATTAGTATACCTATAATATTATACAATGTAGTCGTAAAACAATAAAAAATAATGTAATATGTTTTAGTGCAGAATAATCGGCATGATACCGATATATATAGGTACTTAGTTATGTGATTTGGCCGCTATGACATCTGGTTAGGAGACGGGGAATGGAAACAAGGTGATAAAAAAAGCAAACATACACGAAAGAGACTGCTTAAATATATTGATATTATATTATATTTTGTTAGGTATTGTGTCGGTTACGTACCCCAAAACGAAATTTGTTGGCTCCGATGATGATAAGTAGATGGTTACCTACCTACTGGATATAGGTGAGTAGTTAATGAAATAAAAACCAAAATATGTAAATAATTCAAAAAATACGTTGACACTATAATATTATACAGATAACACTTTAAAAAAAAATACAATCGAATCGATAAAACGATGATATTTTTATTAACAAAATGGAAAGACACGTACGACCGGGTACCAAGAATGGACCGCAGCAAAAAAAACGTGAGAATAAGCGATATAAAGAGTGGAGAGAGTGTGTATGAGAGAGATAGAGAGAGAGAGTGTCAGGAAGAGAGTTATTCGCCGCCGTGGTAGAAACGAAAACGCGTGCCGTGTGTTGCGCGTGGACTGCGGAGAATGAAACGCGTACAACCATCCGACGCCGACTGACTGACGAGTGACGACCGGTCCGCTACGACGGTGGTGGCAACGATGACGGTCGTTGTCGTCAGGTCGCGTTCCGTTCTGTTGGCGGCTGTACGGCAGTTGTACTGCTGTTGTACTAATACTTGGTCAAAATTCGAATAAAGACGGCGCGCATAGTACGCATTAACATAGTACGCCCCAAACAACGGAGCTATGGAAATAAAAATATAAACAAAATCGCAACAATAACAATGTCGAACCTAACGAAATAACTTCTGCGGACATGTATTATAGTGTGCTGTTCACGTAGTTGCGCCGTGCGAGGAGATAATAATATAATAACTCATAAGGCGTAACCGCATAACAGATTATATGAATATAATATTTCATACAGGTACCTAATCTGTGATATTACGTTTTTATAAATTACCTATTGTAATGATGATGATAAAAGTAATAGTTTAACGTGGATGCGATCGACCCGGCGCGGCGGGGTGAAATCGTGCGTCTCGAAAGGTGGTTTCGCGGTTGGTGGTAGTCGCCGGACGGTGGTTTCGTTTATAGCTTTGTGTTAAGGGTGAATGGTGATCTCAGTCATCGATGCAACGGACCTGAAGGGGATGTTCGTGAGTCTTCGGCTGCGGTCGATACGTTCCGACAGTAATGCGAGTGCGCGCGCGCTATGCGAATGACATCTGCGATTAGGAGGCGGCCACACACTCACACCGTCCGCCAGATGCCGTGGCTATCGGCACGTCCCCGGGGCCGCGCAACGTACTCCAAACAATATTTTTATCGACGCAAAACGATGGAAGCGACAGACAACGTATTTTTTATTATTTGCCAAAAACGTTGTTGCAATGGTCAGCGGTTTACACGGAACCTGAATGGCGAACATCCGCCAGTAAAAACTCATCAACAGATCTAATATTAGGACCAGGTGGCTTGACTCCAAGTCTCCAACATTTTTTTTAAGTACCGAAGTATTTCAAAAATGTTATCATATTTTTTCACTAGAAAATAAATAATATTTATTGAAATTAAAAGGTAAAAGAAATGTAATCAAATCGTAAGAACAAGAAGGAAATATAGATGCCTCTGCCACTTAGCTAAGCACTATAATAGGTATATACTGTGAGTCATCGTGTCTCGTGAGACATTAGCTGTTTGATCCTAAAATTCTTTAGTTATGCATTTCTAAATATATCAATAGATGAAAATATGTTCAAAGTCTACTAAAGTCTTGACATTTTTAGGTATAGTTATTAGACTTCAGGAATGCCGTATGCAAGGACTTAATTAGTACCTAACCTATAGGTACCTACTATAATAATATGCATGTGATATGTCTACAACAGTTAAGTGTTATATACCCTGTGGAGACATTAAGTGTGCACTGTTTGAGTATCTAAATTATTATAAATTAAGATATTGGTACCTAAAGTTGTATGGCACTTTTCTATAGAACCGTTCTTTGGTAGCTCGATTCGCCCAAGTGCAAAATATATAAATGATGCCAATGATGGGTCTTCTAAAATTTTACTCTGTTATAGTGTTATCCATTGTTTAGTATATAATTATATAATATACGTATATACAAATATTATGATAGCTATTAAACACAATAACTTCTCTGTTACTCTATTGGTATATCTCTCTTATATCAGTGTGAAGGAAAATATGTGAATTTTATATTCAAATTTTTTAATTGATTATAGTACCTACCTATCCTACTTTCTAATATTAAACTTGATCCATTTTCATATTTTACATATTAACTTTCGCATGTTATTCATATAATGTTAAAGTACCTATGCAATTATAATAATAAAGCCCACTATTTATTGCCTTTGTTATGTCATCGTAAATTATAATTATTTCAATTTGATGTTTCTCCAATTTGTTTGACGTCATACAAAATTACACGTCAATATTATACACCTATACGTCATGAACATGAAACGAATCTTTATAGCGCACTATTGTGTATTTTTGTATCCTTTATTAAGCCTTATACCTATATTATTATACTTGGTGGATGTTATGTTCGAATTACCTATTCTTAATTTTAAAAAGGCGGGTAAGTCGTGGATGTCGCTCTGCTGTACAGTAGGTTACAAGTGGGTTACTGTAATGGATGGAATTAAATTTGAATCCAATGATATTATATCATTGTATACGAAAAACGATTCTGAACGGAGATGATTTGTCAGTCTAGGATATATTATTTTTAAAGAAAAACTTATGGAGAACCTTGTACCAAATTTTAAAAACTTAGTTATAAAAGAAAAAAATTTTACGATTTTTCAACCACTAAATTACTTGCAAATTTTCGCAATTTTGACATATTTCGTATAAATTTGAACTTTAAATGCTTATAAATAAAAATTGTGACAATGTATTCCTTTTATTTTGCAACTGCTATTGTAAAAATATGTTAGGAGCCTTGTATTAAATTTCCAAATCTTAGAATTAAAAAGAAAAACTTTTATGAATTTCTGTCTAAGATAATTTGAACATTGCCGTAATTTTTACGTATTTAGTCAAAATTTGAACTTTAAATGCTTATAAAAAAAAAAATCGTGACTATATATTTCTTTTATTTTTCAATTGCTATTGTAAAAATATATTATGAGCCTTGTATTAAATTTTGAAATCTTAGATATAAAAGGAAAATTTTTTATGAATTTCTAGCATAAAATAATTTACGAATTTTCGTGATTTTTACATAATATGTTGTCAAAATTTGAACTTTAAATGCTTATAAATAAAAATTGTGACAATGTATTCCTTTTATTTTGCAACTGCTATTGTAAAAATATGTTAGGAGCCTTGTATTAAATTTCCAAATCTTAGAATTAAAAAGAAAAACTTTTATGATTTCTGTTTAAGATTATTTGAACATTGCCGTAATTTTTACGTATTTAGTCAAAATTTG
>NC_042495.1:72214897-72215972 GCF_005508785.2 Acyrthosiphon pisum | reverse complement strand
CCAAATTTTAAAAGCTTAGTTATAAAAAGAAAAAAAATTTTACGATTTTTCAATCCACAAAATTACTTGCAAATTTTCGCAATTTTGACATATTTCGTATAAATTTAAACTTTAAGCACTTATAAAAAAAAATTGTGACTAACGATTTTGAATTTTTTTTTATCACTGTGAGAACAACTTATAAGAAACCTTGTATTAAATTTTCAAAGTTTTCTATCCAACCAAAAATTTTTTATCGTTATTTTAAAAAAAAATACTTAGAAAAATTGAAAATTTCATTTGTCTATAAATAGCTCAAAAAAAGTCGAAACACTTTGACAATTTAACCCTGTATAGACAACGTTAATATAAACATCTGTTGCAAATTTCAAGTGCTTACAATAATTATTTTTTGAGTTACAGTAAAATTAAGTTTTCGTTTTTGTCAAAAATTGGTTTTGCGTAAAAATTCGCGTTTTTCCGTTATTTTTTTAAGGTTTTTCCTGCCGCTTTTGAAAAGTATTGGGAAATTTTCACTTTTGACCCCCCAAAGTACCAACTAGATTCACTTTCCTTTCAGAAAAGGTACAACTTTTGAAAATGGAAGCATTTTTACTGCTCCAAAAGTTGTCGTCGGCCCCAAAAAAAAAAAAAAAAAAAAAAAAAAAAACACACATCATTGTAAAATCAATACATTCATCACTTCGTTCAGAATCTAAAAACAAGTTAGAAGTTTCAAAAAAAATTCTTTTTTTTTTTATTTAGATACCAAGCATTAATTACAAGCTATTTATCTAAATAAATGTGTTATAGCACAAAAATATGTAGGTGTATCATCCAGTTATAAGTTATACATTTTCAAACAAAATGTATTTTAGTTTATTTCTAATATACCTACTATGAATTCTACTACGAGTAGTGAGTACTACCTATTTAAAGGTTAAACGAATTTTTAACATATTTATTGATTGATATTTACATATTATTTGAGCAATTTTGTTGACATTATAATAGATTGCATTCAAACGAGCGTCTTTTTCTATTGATTATTATAGAATTTATAAAGGCAATTGTTTATGTTTTACAGTACTTGAAA
>NC_042495.1:72211290-72214847 GCF_005508785.2 Acyrthosiphon pisum | reverse complement strand
TTTTTAAAGAAAAACTTATGGAGAACCTTGTACCAAATTTTAAAAACTTAGTTATAAAAGAAAAAATTTTTACGATTTTTCAACCACTAAATTACTTGCAAATTTTCGCAATTTTGACATATTTCGTATAAATTTGAACTTTAAATGCTTATAAATAAAAATTGTGACAATGTATTCCTTTTATTTTGCAACTGCTATTGTAAAAATATGTTAGGACCCTTGTATTAAATTTCCAAATCTTAGAATTAAAAAGAAAAACTTTTATGAATTTCTGTCTAAGATAATTTGAACATTGCCGTAATTTTTACGTATTTAGTCAAAATTTGAACTTTAAATGCTTATAAAAAAAAAATCGTGACTATATATTTCTTTTATTTTTCAATTGCTATTGTAAAAATATATTATGAGCCTTGTATTAAATTTTGAAATCTTAGATATAAAAGGAAAATTTTTTATGAATTTCTAGCATAAAATAATTTACGAATTTTCGTGATTTTTACATAATATGTTGTCAAAATTTGAACTTTAAATGCTTATAAATAAAAATTGTGACAATGTATTCCTTTTATTTTGCAACTGCTATTGTAAAAATATGTTAGGAGCCTTGTATTAAATTTCCAAATCTTAGAATTAAAAAGAAAAACTTTTATGAATTTCTGTTTAAGATTATTTGAACATTGCCGTAATTTTTACGTATTTAGTCAAAATTTGAACTTTAAATGCTTATAAAAAAAAATTGTGCCTATGTATTTTTATAATTTTTGAATGGGAGTTAGAACAACATATGTGGACCCTTCTATTAAATTTTCAAGTATTTTGTCCCAGCTAATTTTTTTTTATCAACATTTATAAAAAAAAAATCAAAAAAAATCGATTATTTCAATTGCCTATAAATAGATTAAAAATTAGTGAAATATTTTGAAAATAAAACTATATAAAGAAAATGTCAATTTAAACAACTGGTAAAATTTTCAAGTGTCTACGACTCATACTTTTTGAATAATAACAAATATCAAAAATCTTTTGAGGCTAAACCGTTATTTAATGCGGTTTTGTAAAAATTTAAATTTCAAACACTCCTAAAAATTTTTTGTCTTAGTCCGGTTGAGTTTTTTTTACAGATATTTAAAGAAAAACTTATGGAGAACCTTGTACCAAATTTTAAAAGCTTAGTTATAAAAGAAAAAAATTTTACGATTTTTCAACCACAAAATTACTTGCAAATTTTCGCAATTTTGACATATTTCGTATAAATTTAAACTTTAAGCACTTATAAAAAAAAATTGTGACTAACGATTTTGAATTTTTTTTTATCACTGTGAGAACAACTTATAAGAAACCTTGTATTAAATTTTCAAAGTTTTCTATCCAACCAAAAATTTTTTATCGTTATTTTAAAAAAAAATACTTAGAAAAATTGAAAATTTCATTTGTCTATAAATAGCTCAAAAAAAGTCGAAACACTTTGACAATTTAACCCTGTATAGACAACGCTAATATAAACATCTGTTGCAAATTTCAAGTGCTTACAATAATTATTTTTTGAGTTACAGTAAAATTAAGTTTTCGTTTTTGTCAAAAATTGGTTTTGCGTAAAAATTCGCGTTTTTCCGTTATTTTTTTAAGGTTTTTCCTGCCGCTTTTGAAAAGTATTGGGAAATTTTCACTTTTGACCCCCCAAAGTACCAACTAGATTCACTTTCCTTTCAGAAAAGGTACAACTTTTGAAAATCGAAGCATTTTTACTGCTCCAAAAGTTGTCGTCAGACACAAAAAAAAAAAAAAAAAAAAAAAAAAAAAAACACACATCATTGTAAAATCAATACATTCATCACTTCGTTCAGAATCTAAAAAAAATATATATAGGTACTCTTAATTTTACCTTTATTGATTCCAAAAAAATGTAGTTATCTACATTTAATAATTTAATCAATTATTTCGAATGAGTTTTATAAAGGATAGCTTCGATAAATTATTATTATTTTACAAACTATATTTTTATATTAAAAGTGTACGTACAATTATTTGAACAGATAATTTAATTTCTTTGTTCAAAGTAACTTCATTAATATAATTAATGCATAAAATTAAATAGACATATTTATGATTTGGATATTATATAGATGTCAATAAATAATCAAACCAATTATACCTATATAGACTTCATAAAGGTATAGGTTCAATTTAAATTCGTTGGTTTCAGTTAATTATTTGGCAACTTGAAGAATTGAGAAATTCTAATCATCGTGTACATGTTCGTGAGGTATGTGATGGTGCATGTGTTCGTGGGACGAATGATCGTGCACGTGAATATGAGATGAATGATCGTGAGACGAATGTTGATCATCAATGACTGAGCCGTGACTGTGACTGTGATGATGAGCTGAAAAAAAATTGAAATATTATGACCTATTAAAGTTCTTAACACTTTATTTTGTATTGGATAACATCGATTATATTGCTATAAAAATATTGCACGTCATATTGAGTAGGTAAAATAAAATTAAGTTAATATATTAAAGTAAATCTAATTTATAAGTAAAAACTTGTTAATTAGGTACCTGTATGATATGAATTATTCCTTAAGTGTAAATAAAAATTGTGTAATGTGTAAAGAGACATAATATGTGGTATGCTGGGTTGCATAAACAATTTACCAAATTGAATGGTTCACTAAAAATTTAATGGATCCAATCGTGGGCTCACTATTAATTCATATTATGTTGCACCGTCAAAGTTTTGAACTATTTACGGATATTTTCAGATAAATCATGAATGTATTGATTTTACAATTTAGTGTTTTTTTTTTAATTATCAAAGTACCTAGTCGAAAATCAAAATAGTGCTTCGATTTTCAAGTTCTTTCTTGTGAGAAAGTGAATCTAGTAAATTGATCAATAGTTACATAGTCAGTCCTGACTCCTGAATTACTAAATTATTTAAATTTTTATGTCCTTCAATACCAAACTAGGTACCTATACCTAAACTTTTTATATACAATTACAGAAAACCAATTATTTAATAAATGGTCCTGTAAATAATATGATCATGAGGTTAGCTAATAATACTCAAATCGATTTATTTAATTTTAACTTTTAAGTCTATTGAATCTTTTTATAATTGTACTATTAAATACCCAATATCCAATAATAATATCTATTATTTGTGCGAATTATGTTTTGTTATTACATTAATGTTATTTTCATTTCTTTATCTGTATTATTTTCTTGTCTAAACGCACCTTGTTATTATGCTTATGTAAAACTGTTATTGGACATTAGCCGTTTAAATTGATAAATAAATATATGCTACTCTGAGATAAATTAAAAATGTATTTATATTCTAGATGAATATTACTTCAAAAACATATAAATATAAACATCCGTGAACAATATTTTGAATTGTCAGTAAATAATTTAAATAATTAAAGCTATTCTGGAAGAGCGTTCTCTTATTCATAAAAATAATTCGAAGAAAAAACACATTATACATTTATACATAAGAATTTTTTAATGAAATGTCTAAAAATAGATTTTATTGACAACGACCGCATATAC
>NC_042495.1:72204702-72211190 GCF_005508785.2 Acyrthosiphon pisum | reverse complement strand
ACACATCATTGTAAAATCAATACATTCATCACTTCGTTCAGAATCTAAAAACAAGTTAGAAGTTTCAAAAAAAATTCTTTTTTTTTTTATTTAGATACCAAGCATTAATTACAAGCTATTTATCTAAATAAATGTGTTATAGCACAAAAATATGTAGGTGTATCATCCAGTTATAAGTTATACATTTTCAAACAAAATGTATTTTAGTTTATTTCTAATATACCTACTATGAATTCTACTACGAGTAGTGAGTACTACCTATTTAAAGGTTAAACGAATTTTTAACATATTTATTGATTGATATTTACATATTATTTGAGCAATTTTGTTGACATTATAATAGATTGCATTCAAACGAGCGTCTTTTTCTATTGATTATTATAGAATTTATAAAGGCAATTGTTTATGTTTTACAGTACTTGAAAATGTAATATAGACGTAGCCACGTAGGTAGGTTATAATATTATAATATTATAATAATATATTACATTATATTATATTATAATAATATATTACATTATATTATATTATAATAATATATTACATTATAATATTATATTACATAACTAAATTAATAAATTAATAAAAACAATATATTGAAGTAGTAAGTGACAAAAATGCATTATCCTAATGGCAAATACCAAAACTTACAATCCATGAAAGGCTTCAGGTAATATTATTCTTAATTGAATCATCTGAACTAGATGGATTTCTAGTGTTCCCACTATTATCAAAATCTTAATTTAAACTAACGTGAATACTGCTCTACTATACAGTAGGTTACAAGTGGGCTACTGTAATGGATGAATGCCATGGTGTTACATTTGAATTCAATGATATAATATCATTGTACATGGAAAACGATTCATAGCAGACATGCACGGTCTAAAAGTCAGCCTTTATTATAATAATATGTTTAAATTACAACAAAATAACAAAAATCGTTATTCTTCGTTTAAATATCTAATTTCGTCCAAATTTAAACTTAAAATAGCAATAAAAAAAAACTGTGTTTATTTATTTTTTTGACATTATAAATTACTTATGTGATACCTTGTTTTAAATATTGAATTTGAAACTGAAAATGTTATAAATTTATAACTAAACAAAATAATTTAAACATTTTCGAGATTAAAACTTGTGCCTATGTATGTTAAATATGTTGTAACTGTTAAAACAACTAATTAGGAATTTATTGTATTCAATTCCCAAGCTTTGTGTGCCGTTGAAACAAATTGCATTGACATATTTATAGACAAAAATCGTCCTTTTTTATAAAGTGGTGATCGTGTGACATAAACGTAACACGCTTCTCGATATTTTCCACTTCTTTATTAAACAAAAATTATGTACTTACTACCTGTTTTTTACAATTTTACATGTTGAACAATAAGTAAATTTGATGAGGTTTGATTGACGGAAGGGGAAGTCACCCAGTGACGGCACCCCATATATTATAAATTAATTAAATACCTAATTTTATTTGTTTCTAAGGTGATAAACAAATCATTAGAAAAAATCGGTTGGAAAAATAAAATATCTATATTCTATATACCCAGTCTAAAAACACGTTTAAAAACTAAAAATGTTTTAAGAAAATTTCAAGTATATTTTTCGTTCAAAACGATGTATAAAATAAATATTTGATAAGAATTTCAAGTATTTACAGTTATTCGTTTTTGAATTATAACAAAATAAGAAAATCGTTCTATGAGAATTCGTTAATATACAGCTGAAAACCAATGTCGAAAAAATTTTAACTTCAAACGCTCATAATTCATAAATAATTAGTTTGATTTTCCACTAAACAATTTTTTCTTATTAAAGGTATGACGTATGAAAACATATGAGAAATCTTGTATTACATTTTCAAATCATTAAAAATAAATTAAAATGTGCATCATTTTAAAATCAATACATTCATCTCTCCACTCAGAATCTAAAATATATAGTATATTAATATGTACCTACCTATTTAACAACTATTTTTACTTTTCACTTATTTTTTGTACTCTTACCCTTTCCGGTGAATTATTTATTGATAAAACAATGAATTAACTATAATTATTATTATATTAATCTTATTATTCTGCACTATATTTATTATTTATTCTTTAGCTCCTATCTAATAAAGTTATTTTTTAGTAGAAGTTTATAAGTGCATAGTATTCACATTATACAATTTAAAAGTGAAATGATAAACAACGTACATAAAGAATAGGTTGTTAACTAATCAATAGAGTTCGGTTGTTGTAGATATTCGGTTTTTTCTGTTAAGCTAATATAAATTAGTGATATCTGCAACTATAAATTCGATTCATATAGCCATATAGGTAGGATAGATAACAATTTTTCATTATACATACTTAATAAATAATGATTTGTATGGTCTTATTGATTTTTAAAATTATAATATTAAGAGTTATTTTTTTGAATTTTTATTTTTAATGATTATTTTTACAAAATTAGTTCTTTTGTATATCTTGGAAATTTTTTCTTTTTTTAAATTACTAACTGCTTATCGTTAAAGCATAAATTGAATAAAAATCTTATATCCTAAAACTATTATTAGTTACCAAACCATAACCTGTCAAAGTCATAATAGCTACTAATATGTTTGTTTTACTTTTTAGGACTTAGTGTTTTTTGTTTAAGTGTATTTTTAGTATTCATATAATTAAAATATTATATTGTATATTATAAACTACTATTTTTTTTATTTACTTCTTTTATTATGCACCTGTTAAATTGACAAATATTATTCATACGTACTTAAATTAAAAACAAAGGTATACCTACATACACAACATGCGAATTATTTAAAAAAAGATAAATCCATTATTAAATTAGTACGATGTTGATTGTTATTCATATCGTTTCAAGTTTCAATATAATATATTATTATACTTCCCCAACTGATTTATTTTAAAAATTCAAGCTTAATTCTTTTTTAGATAGGTAGGTAGTATACTAGTATTTAATGTAGGTTGTCGGTGGGTACAACTATCCAACTGTGCAGTACAACCTATTCCTTACATATAAAGTACCTATCGGCTATCTAGAATTTATGTTTTTGTTAGGTATTATTATTTATTAGTTAATTATAAACGAAATTTACGTAACACACACACACGTAGATATCAAAAAATAGTTTGAATAAAATTACCTAAGAATACTTGATTGATAAACTAACGAAACATCGACGTCTGGTAGTAGAAAAATCATGAGGACATACGCCATACAATATATATTGTACGTAAAGGTACAATCAATTCGATAAAAAAAAAAAAATGTTTCAATTTAAAAATGTAATAAATGTGGTAATACGTTAGCATTTCAAACTGGTTTTTACGTAGGTTGGTATATATAAATTATAATATGTATACTGTGTACCTGCCACCTGTGTTTGAAAGAATACAATCACCTATTTAACTTAATTTCTTCAATGAGTCTTAGTATTAAAAAGTCCATGTTAAACCTAACTCACACAGGCAGTAAAAATGTGATTAATATAATTTATACAATTAGTCATTTAAAAAAAAAAATAGGAAATTTGTACCGACGTACATGTGCATTAATAAATAATACCTATCCGTTTCTTGTTATCCTTCAAACATGAAAATTTAAAATTTTAACACATATTTTATAAAAATTACTTAATGTCAATATTATAATGACCGGGAATCCTGACAATTACAGAAATTAAATAGAAACAATATTATGATTAATATATTTGATTCTTAATGTGTATTGTTCTTCAGAATATTATTTCTTTAAAAACATCAGGGAGAAGGATTCTGGGATTCTACATAATATCTTCCATCAAATTGTATTTGATATAATGTTAAAACGAAAAAACGAAAAAAGACGTGTTTCTTTATTTTTAAAGTGCAATTTTTTGTGCATTTATGCATTTATGCTATTGTAAAAAAAGTAGATGTGAAGAAAAAAAAGGTGGGTAAGTGGATGTCGCTCTGCTGTACAGTAGGTTATTAGTAGGTCACTGTATAATGGACGGTATTAAATTTGAATTCAATGATATAATATCATTGTATAAGAATAACGATTCTGAGCGGAGATGGTATGTCAGTCTAGGTATAAGACATATTATATACTTATTTATGGTATTAAAAAAAATAATTGACCTGAAGTAGGTACCTATAATAAATTCCAAATTAATCATATCACAATATCCATTAGGTAACGCGTCATACATCAACAACAAATCGTGGTACTATCAAAAATGTATAATAGTATACTTTAGAAGTTTCAAGTATACCCACGAATAATATTATACATTCACAACAAAACAACTAAAATAGTTATTCCAGGTTTTTTAATATGTAATTTCGTCCAAATTGGAGCTTAAAATGACTATAAAAAAAAAATTGTGCATATGTATTTTTAATATTTTTCAACTTCTATTGTAACAATATATCAGGAGCCTTGTAATAAATTTTTACACTTTTTTGGCCGAACAGATAAAACTTTATTGATATTTATAGAAAAAAAAACCAAAAAAATTGAAAACTTACAAAGTCCGTAAACAGCTCAAAAAAAGTCAAATTATTTTCAAAATTTTATTGTATATAGTAAATGCTAATATAAACATTCAGTGAAATTTTCAAGTATCTACAGTCATTCGTTTTTTAATTACTTACAACAAAATAAGAAAATCGTTACATGAGAAATCGAGTGAATATCAAATGTTGTAAAATTATGAATTTCAAACGATCATAAAAATTTAATTTGATTTTCTTATAGACATTTTTTTTTTGATAAAGGTAGATTATCCTATAAGGAATCTTGTATTACATTTTAAAATCTTAATTCTAAAATAAAAATTTTTACGAATTATAAACTCAAAATAATTGGGTAATTTTCGTGATTTTTCCATATTTTGTCAATTTTTGAACTTTCAATGCTAATAAAAAAAAACTGTGACTAAGGATTTTTAATATTTTTCAAATTTCATTGTAACAATACAGTAGGAGCCTCGTATTAAATTTTCAAGTATTTTTACTCAACATATAATGTTTTATTGACATTCATAGAAAAAAAAAGAATTAAATTGGAAACTGAAATTATCCGTAAACAGCTCAAAACAAATCAAAATATTTTGAAAAATTTATCATGTATAGAAAATGGAAATTTAAACAACCAGTGAAAATTTCATGTATCTACAGTCATTCGTTTTAAAGTTACACCAAAAACCAAAATCAATTTTCTGGAAAACAGATTTTGCGTAAAAATTCCCGTTTTTCCTTAATTTTTCTTTTGTTTTTCACGGCGCTTTTGAAAACTATTGGAAATTTCAAATTTTGACCTCCCAAAGTACCAACTATATTCACTTTCCCATCAAACAAGATACTGTTGAAGAAAATCGAAGCAGTTTTACTGCCCCAAACTGTGATGATAGACACAAAAATAAAAATAAAAAATAAAAAAACACACATCATTTTAAAATCAATACATTCATCGTTCCACTCACAATCTAAAATTTAAAATAATTAATTAATTAATTACGATTATTATAATAAATAATTAAAATAATAATAGTGATTTTGGTGATTTTAATGAACTATGTTTGTCAACGAGTTTTGTTTTTGTTTTTTTTTTTTTTTTTGAGCATGTCATTAGATTACCAATTTAACTATAGTTATGACTGTTATGAGAAAAAATGATTTAGTTCTTGTTAATTGAACATATACCAATTATTTCAATCAAAAGTATTAATGCATATTTTACTTAAGTTTAGACTTTAGAGGACCATAGTTAAGAAACTAGCTAACTAAAATGAATGATTTGAGTATTAAAATTTTCAGAAAAAAAAAGCTTTACCAGAATCTATTAAAAAATATAATGATTACAATTTGAAAAAATAAAGTTGATTTTACTATTGGTACACCTGCGTGTTTAAACATTTTGAAATTGTTATAAAAAAATTGCATGTTCAAAATAAAGAAACACGACTTTTTTTCGTTTTTTCGAAATTCCATACCATCGATCTATAATTGTTAAAAAACCCCGCATCCAATGACATAAGATCAGTCCTGTAAATTATTTAAGTAAAAGTATTTAATAACTTTTTAAATACTTTCAGCATAAAGTATTTTGAATGGTATTTTAAATACTTTTTTTGTATTAAATACTTTTTGGTATTGAATACTTTGGTTTTTTATTTCGAAAATTTTATTTTTATTCGAAATAATTTGTTGGAAAAATATTATTGTCAACTACAAAAATAGAATAATAGTTTTATTTAATATTCTGTATTTCTGTGTTAGCCGAAGCCCAAAGGTTTGTGAAAACCAGAGTTCTAAAAAAAATTATTGAATTTTGAATAACAATATTCCCTTTAAAACTATTAGATAACTATTAGATTACCTACTACCTATGTGTTTATAATTTATATTACAATAATTAGAAACCCACTTTAAAAACCAAAAGTATTTGAAAAATATTCCAAATACTTTTTCAAAGTATTT
>NC_042495.1:72201413-72204414 GCF_005508785.2 Acyrthosiphon pisum | reverse complement strand
GTAGTATTTGAATACTTTACAATTAAAGTATTTGAGTAGTATCTTAAATACTTAAAAAAAATGTATTTGAGTATTTACTTAAGTACTTTATAAAAGTATTCTTTACAGGACTGCATAAGATGCACCCTGTATAAATTATAATATAGACTATAGAGTGTTAATAGTGTTGTAAATATATATTATTGATACATCATGATTTATTTGTGTTACTTGTATTTATCTAATATCATATTTTTATAAATATATATGTAAATACATTATTGAAACGTGTGATATCACTACAGTACATCAGTATCACTATATATTATGAAGTTTTGTACAAATTTTACACACTTAGTTTACAAAACAATTTTACATTGGTATACCTACCTTCACATTGTACAATATACCTAGACACCTAGTACAGGCAATACAGCAGTACCTACTATTTTATTTAACAACGTTTATTTTGTAAGCATACATAGGTATATATGTACCTATTTAAATTATGCCAATCTATAATTATTTAAAATTACCATATATTACAGGTACCTACTTCAATAAATAAATTATTGATGTTCATTTAATATGTATATTTTCAACCATACAACAAACCATACATACAACAAAAATAATAATTATAATGGAAAATGCTCAAATTAGTATAATTTAATAATCAATAAAATATAGCAAATTTGTAATGATAGAAAAAACGTTTATCTCATCGATAACGAGTTAAGGTAATTTTGATACAGTGTAAAAAAAATATAACACCTAAACTAAAACTGTCACAATAATTTTTATTTTCATATGAATACCTAATATATATGGGTTTTTTTCATTAATTCATAAAATATTTTTTTTGAAATATTTCAAGATCAACAACCTTAGACATTACAGGTTAAAAAATATTATTTTCATTATCTTTATTTTTTAATAACCTGATTTATTTATATTTTCATATTTTTTATGTAAAACAATATGTTATTTATATAATGACAGTTGACAGGTCAATCAAATATTTTTGCCGTTCAACGTCACAAGCATAGTTATCTGCCATCACTCGATAAGTGATAACTATTGATAGGTATATCTAACTAAAAAAAATGTACTTACAATAATGTCGACAGCATAATTAATATATGTATAAGGATAATATAAAAATTATTATTTTACATTAATCAAATTCGTTATAATTATTATTAACAATGTAATTAGTTCATACTTACCGTGAACCTATTATATTTATTTATTATGCCATATCAGAGGCCTAAACAACGTTATATATTATAAAACCTTACTGTAGTACAAAGTATAAACAAAACCAGAAGATGAAACGTGATGGTTAAGGAACTGACCTTTTATGAATAATATTGATTAGGTATGTAATTTTTTTAGCTTTCATTGTTACTCAGAACTCTTGTAGGTACCTACGTATTATTCTTGCTAAGGTGTAGTAAATGAATATGATAGTCGCAAAGGTGCATTTATAGGGAAGGGAAAGGCATGTGTGCCCCTCCATTCTTCATGTGGACATATTACATTATGTAATAATTATCAATACAGACTACCAATAAGCTATAACAATTTATATAGTCTACTTGCCTCTTAGCCTACTTGTTAATATTGGTAAGTAGGTATAATAGTTGATAGTACGATGTTATAATGTATAATACTATAATAATATGTAACTCAACAATATTTTGTATTCTGTGTTTTACTGTTCATTACCATAATATCGTCAATAACTAGGATGATTCTTGTTTCCATGTATTTTTTACGCTGTCGCATGTCGATATCTTATCGGTTATCGATAACACTTAGCATGCGTGTAAAACGCGCGACGCACACATTCATACATAGGCAGTAGTCACTCACGTATTATAATATTATTTTGTGTATAAATACTATTAATACAGTTATATGGGTAAGTGTGTGTGATTGTGCGGCCACACTACAAACGCACATGAACCAAAATGTCCGAATGACATCAATGATATGTACCAAAAATAAATATAATTCTAGTTATAATAATTAACACGTTAAATAAATAATAATACATTAGGTATATAATTATATATAACATATTATTCGTACATCCATAATATACAAAATTAACGCATTAGTTAATACTTAATTGTTAATAATTAACAACAATGTCACCAATTTATATGCAAAGAAAGATGTGTACCGTTAAATGAGACGGTTTCTCAAGGAAGTCATACACACTCAAACCAATACTTCTAATTTGGGAGAAGTCTGCTGTATTGGTGACAAAATAAATAAATAAAATGTAATAATGGAAACTCAGAGACTATATTACTATTTCTAAATCCCTAGCTTACAACAAAAAACAGACCCAGCTGGCAGCCACCTCCTTCCATATACATATAATATGTGGAGGGGTTTTTGTCTGGTACCACTTAGACCTTCTCAGGAATTAGGTACCGGTTTCTGTATAAAGATAATACCTAATAAGTGAGTAACATGTCTAGTCTAAAATTCTCAATGTTTTATTGAAGCATTTATTGAATGATGGTTTTAATGTTAACAAATATTCGAACAATCTACAAAAACATCTTTGTAGTAAATTTTCAGATTATTTTTAAAAAGGTGGGTAAGTAGATGTCGCTCTACTGTACAGTAGGTTACAAGTGGGTCACTGTATTATGGATGGTATTAAATTTGAATTCAATGATATAATATCACTGTATAAGAAAAACGATTCTGAGCGGAGACGGTATGTCAGTCTAGGTATAAAGTATCTTATATACTTATCTATGGTATTAAAAAAAAAAATTAACCTATAATAGGTACCTATCTATAATAAATTCCAAATTAATCATATCACAATATCCATTAGGTACTTATAACGCGTTATACATCAACAACAAATCGTGGTACTATCATAGATATATAATAGTATACTTAAGAGTTTCAATAATATACAATCACACAAATAACTAAAATAGTTATTCCGGGTTTTTATATGTGATTTCGTCCAAATTTGGAGCTTAAAATG
>NC_042495.1:72200216-72200783 GCF_005508785.2 Acyrthosiphon pisum | reverse complement strand
ATAATTTGCTAATTTTTGTGATTTTTCCATATTTTGTCAATTTTTGAACTTTAAATGCTTATAAAAAAAAACTGTGACTAAGGATTTTTAATATTTTTCATCTACTTTTGAAACAATATACTAGGAGCCTTTTATTAAATTTTCAAGCTTTTTTAATCAACAAATAATATTGTATTGATATTTTTAGAAAAAAAATTTAAAAAAAAATTAAAACTGACAATGTCCGTAAAGAGCTCAAAATAAGTCAAAATATTTTGAAAATGTTATGGTGTATAGAGAGTGCTAATATAAACATTCAGTCAAAATTTCATGTATCTACGGTAATTTTTTTTTAAAGTTACACCAAAAACCAAATTCAATTTTGTGAAAAATCGATTTTGCGTAAAAATTCCCGTTTTTTCCTAATCTTTCTTTGGTTTTTCTTGGCGCTTTTGAAAATTACTGGGAATTTTAAATGTTGACCTCCCCAATGCACCAACGATATTCACTTTCCAATTGAACAAGATACTGAAGTTGAAAATCGAAGCATTATTTCGACTACTTATCGTGTACACAGACACAAAAAAA
>NC_042495.1:72193138-72200116 GCF_005508785.2 Acyrthosiphon pisum | reverse complement strand
AAAAATAAAACAAAAAAACACACATCATTGTAAAATCAATACATTCATCGTTCCACTCAGAATCTAAAAATCTTGTGATACTAAAATCATGATCACTTAAATATTGTAGCGCCTTCCCAGCTTTTAAAAGCTATAAATTATGTCTTTTTTAGTGTATATTTAGAGGTATAGTTGGCTCCTGAGTTTCAAATAAAATGTAATTTTATACAATTTATACTGTTATTAGAATTTTTTAACATAAATATGACGTTTTTGGGCTGGATATACGATTATATCCTTTTGATCAAATTTTTGTAAGTTTTTCGTTGTCATGATAATTTATTAACAAAAACATATTTATGATTCATACCTACTCGTAGATTTTCGTTGTAGAGGAAAAATATCGATTAGCGTGATAATTATGGTTATAAATTATGGTTATTTCTAGTTACAGTCTTCATATTTTACATTCATAGGTACTTTTTTCTATGATTAAATAACAAAAGTATGTTATTCTACCATTAAGTGTCTTTCATTTGTAAATTAGATTTAAATTAATTGCGATGATTGCACAATTAATTGTATAGGTACTTAACAGATTGTCCAAATTAAAAAAATATATTATCTACTGTTGCTTATTCAGTAACTTTCAAATACAATATTTTTAGATTATATTATTATGTCCTGAAAATCATTATTGTACATTACACTTGGTCACTTGGATTAATATTTTAATCATAATATATTATGTTTTATGCAGATTAAATGTGGGTTCAGTGATTCGATTTACATAATATAAGTTAAGAATACATGTGATTATGTTAGGTACCGTTTTGGATACATTACGCTATAATACCATGCAAATTATTTTGTAGTCAAAAATGTATAAAATGTTAAATTTGTATAGATAAGGATTTAAAATGTTAACCAGGTTTCTCATAAGTATTTTCATACTGTAACTATAATTTTATAATTTTATATAGATACTCGGGGAAATTTTCAAAATATTTAGACTAATTTTAAAAATTGTATAGGCATTTCATATTTTCTAATTTGTTTATTTTTTTTATTTATATTGGATAATGGCTCTATATAATACCATTGACTTTAAATACTAGTATGATAATACTATATTATAAGCTAATTATTTTGAAGTATAATTATTGGTATTTCCAGAAACGATATAATATAAGAGTCTAAACATCGCCATGTAAGTATTACAGTTGTAATTTTTCAATTAGTTATTTCAATGTTGACAAAATTCTTTTAAAATGTTATAAGGATATTAAGATTATCAAAATCAAATATAATAATAAGTTCAAATGAATTTAAAACAAATCAATAGTAGTTAGAATTATTTAATAATTAATAGCATTATGCTTTAGTAGAGTACATTATCTAATGTATTACTATAGTACCTATGTACATAATATATACAAATAGTTTTATATCAATAACACTTTTACTGACATACTGCCACTCAAAAAATAAATATATTCTTTTGTGAAATTTTATGATACATACAAACACAATAAATAATTTAAACATTGTAATACATATAGAGGTATTCAGGTATCTACTTCAACGGTTCATTGAAAAATTACCTGGGAATATTTGCATATGAAATAAGTTAACGAAAATGCAACTACATAATCATAGTTTGTAGTAAAAAACTGCCAAACAATTTTCATCGTGCATTTTTCAAAACATCATTAAAATTTGATTCTGGCTATTCGCCTGCTCTATTTACCAATAATAGATAGCACCGTTACGATTAGTTTTATAGTTTTATGCAATAATAGTAGCTACTAAACTTGGTATTAATCACAATATTTAAAAAGGTTAACTATCTATGTTTTACATTTTTACTAGGAGATTAATGATTAGCGTAGGATAGGTATTGTATAAAAATAAGAACAATTATTATTAAAAAATAGTTTTCCCAGAGTATCTTCTATTTGGTATATAGTATATTATACGATAGCGTATGTAAAAAATATTTAATCTATACTTTTTGCATTTCTTAAAATATATTTTGTAACGCAAATTTTAAATGAAACATTTTTTTACTCAGAAAATTACTTATTAAAGCAATATTTTTTTTATTAAAATATTTTATTGTCTTAAAAAATTTTCAGGAAGTACCTATTTAAATATTTTTTAAACGGTATGAAAATATTTGTTTTTATTTTTTTTAATACTTGTGGGATAAAAACCTTTATGGAATACACATTTAAAATTTTTGTTTTTATAATATAAATACTTAAATAAAAATAAATATCATATTCTAAAATTATTCTGGATGAATTGTACTAAATTGTTTAAGTTAGCATGTTGTAAGTATTAGACTCGTAATAAGGTACCTAACTGTTTCCATTAAACAATATTGTTTAGTGGAAAAGAGTAAACCATGTAGTGGGTGGTGAGATTCTAAGATATCATTCGAATAACGTTGAACGATTTGTTAGCGTTGGTATTTTTATTTTATGATTAAATTTTAAATATAAAACAATATTACTTAGAACGCTTATAATGATCGAGTATTTATTATTCTGGAGCAGTGGAGTAACTTGTTTGAAAACCTGGTCTCGAACGTGTAGTATGCATTTCTTAATTTGATTCCAATACTTATCTACTGGGTTTTAAAAAAAACAAATCAAAAAGTTACACATACATTTAGAACAACAATTTATAATAACCTGTCGATCAGTAGAACTAGGTATAGAATGATTAAATTATTACACTCGAAACCAAACGAATGATTGTTTGGCAGCTAGCACGATTTTAGTCCCTGACAAATCATTTGACACACCTAACGACCTTGTGGAAAAAATCTAATAATTAATTGCCAGAATTATTTCGGCGTAAAAATTATGACGAAATATCCGTGGCTAAGGGCAATATTTTTAAATTTATTGTTTGTAACCTTATATTATGATAACAACTAAAATAATACAAAGGAAAATATGTATACTTTATAATATCATGTTGTATGTTTTCTTTAAATAATTTTAACAAATATTCAAATTTACTATTTAATTTAGGTACCTAATTAATAAAAAAATAATGCAATACATTAAAGTTAGTTAAAATTTGATTGAATATAATTAATATAATATAGTAGGTACCTATGTTTTAGTCATTATAATATTCTGTATTATTGGGTAATATTCGAACTATATAATACTATATTGTTTATAAATAAGTATAATATTGTTACAATATTATATAGGATTAATATTAAGTGAAGAAATATTGTATAAATACTGCAAAATACTCGTAATACCTTGTTAAATTATATTTTAGAATATCACAACGATTATAAAAACAACTTTGGGGTTAAAATTAAAAGTTGACAAACAATTTTTAACTATATAATATTGAATATTAGGTATATAATATTATATTATATATAGGTATATTATAATATTATAATAATATATTAGGTATATGTATTATTATACTATACCTACCTATTTATTTAATTCATTTCATATTAAATAAGCCGAAATCGTACCTAAATTGTATGAAAAAAATGCTAAAATATGAAATTAGTACATATAAATTATTTTTGAAGTATAAAACTATAAAATAATGCAATATTATCCATATGATTATTTTTACATAAAAATAATCTTATTATTAAGAAACAATTTTTCACATTAAATGTTTTTTTCAATTTTTACTTTTGATTTTACACAATAATGATATCAATGTAAAATTAACGCAATAATAGCGGCACAAAGCGACTTGGCATTACGCCGGGTGGCCAAAAGCCCAGCGATATAAGCTCAGCTGCGTCGCCCTCAGAGTCAGTCGTGTCAGTACCTTCTCCGTTGCGTGTGAGTCAGTTTCCGTCAAATTTATTTACCTAACAGTTTAACACTAACATTAAAAAACAATGGCTTTGAACAAGAAAGAAACGCAAATGATGCCTGCCTTAGCTGACCCGATGTCTTTCGCAAAGGATTTCTTAGCCGGTGGTGTTTCCGCTGCCGTATCTAAGACAGCTGTCGCTCCCATTGAACGTGTTAAATTGTTGTTACAAGTACAACATATTTCCAAGCAAATTGCACCAGAAGATAGATATAAAGGTATTTTGGGTTTTACAATAAAATATAATTTCAGTTGACTGAATGTTCTTCTATAATTCTCTTTGGTGGCAAATGTTTTTATGGAAAATGTATAAAACATATGCCTATAATTCTAAGTTATGTAAACACTAATACAATTATCAATTGTTAGGCATGGTGGACTGTTTTGTACGTATTCCCAAGGAACAGGGAGTTACAGCTTATTGGAGAGGAAACATGGCCAACGTGATTAGGTACTTCCCGACTCAAGCTTTGAACTTTGCATTCAAGGACAAATACAAGCAAGTCTTTTTGGGTGGTGTAGACAAAAACACACAATTCTGGAGATATTTTGCCGGTAATTTAGCATCAGGTGGTGCAGCTGGTGCCACTTCCTTATGCTTTGTATACCCATTGGATTTCGCTAGGACCAGGTAAATATTCAGAAATAAGAATACAATTTCTTAGTGATTACTACCAAAAGTTTTTAAAAATATTCTTTTACAATTTATATCTTAAATATTTAAATAGGTTAGCCGCTGATGTTGGTAAAGCCGGAGCTGGTCGGGAGTTCAGCGGTCTTGGAGACTGTTTGTCCAAAGTCTTCAAATCCGACGGAATCACTGGATTGTACAAAGGTTTTGGTGTATCCGTTCAAGGAATCATCATTTACAGAGCATCATACTTCGGCTGCTTCGACACCGCTAAGGGAATGTTGCCAGACCCGAAATCTGCTGGATTCCTTTTATCGTGGGCTATCGCTCAGGTGAATTAAATAATTTACTTATTATTATATTAGCGTAGCTAATACGATTTAAATTATTCTTAAATAAATTACATATAAATTAAATCATTGGTGGACCATATAAAGTGTTCAAAAATCATGAACTTTCTATATATAATTTCATATAATTTAACAAATTAAAAATGCATACTTTTTAACATCCTGATATAAGTTTATATTTGTTCGATTTTCTAAATCAAAATACGACAGATTTAATATGTTAAAAATATATTTTAAAAATGTATAATTACTGATTTATATTTATTCATTTTTATAGGTTGTAACAACTGTTGCTGGAATTATGTCCTATCCCTTCGACACAGTCAGGAGGCGTATGATGATGCAAAGTGGTCGTGCTAAGTCTGAAATCGTTTACAAGAGCACACTCCACTGTTGGTCAGTAATTGCAAAGACAGAAGGAGCTGGTGCTTTCTTCAAGGGAGCTTTTTCAAACGTTTTGAGAGGAACTGGCGGTGCCTTAGTATTGGTGTTGTATGATGAAATCAAAACCCTCCTCTAAGACAAAAAAATTCCAATTTAGTAACCAATTGATGGGTTAGTATGTAAGAAAATTAAACAGCCTATTCCACCCAATTTGCACATACATCTATAGCAGATTGGAGAATTAAGAGGATATTATATTTGTATCATAAAAATCAGACTTCATTATTGTTATCGTGTAAATAAATGGAAAATTGTTACCTAATAGTTATAATTTTTATTTCGTTATTAATTTGACATCTGCAATACCTATACAATTTTCTCACAAAAAAATTTTGTTTGAAGGATATGATAGTTTTTTTTTAGTTTTTCTATTTTTAAATGTTCTATAGTCTGGCGGATGCTCAGCCGTACTTACACATTGTAACAAGCCAGGAGAGCATTATCAATGTCATTCTATATTTAGCGACCCAGTTACGTTGTTGCCAAAATAGAATTTTAGTACCAGACGTAGCCAGAGGTTAATATTCGAATCTTACATATTAAATTATAGTTTACATGGCCACATATAGGTGCGAACTAATACAAATATATAGATATAGTAGAAACCAGGAATCAATGAACTCGTGTCACATGGTATTCAAATTTTAAAATAATATAAATTAAATAACTTTTAAATATTAGCTGAAACGTTCATTGATTATTAATTAGTTATTTCTGTTGATTTTTTGGTAGTACCTATGTTAGTTTTAAGAAGAGATTATTTAAAAAAATTATAAATATTGCCGATAAAGTCTACTATATATTGCAAAATAATAACATAAATTATAGGTACATACAACAATCATGACAACTCGCTTGGATAATAATTATAAGCAAAAGCATTAATGTATCATCATAACACATCATAAAATATAATAAATGTCTAGTGTATCCAATTTATTGTAGTTATAAATGTATAATGCACCCAAGCAATCTCTCATTGAACGTTATGTATTTGCAGGACTGGACGTGTAATTTAAATAAATAAAATCATCATCATTTTAGATTCTGAGTGGAACGATGAATATATTGATTTTACAATGATCTGTTTTTTTATTTTTTTTTTTTATTTTTGTGTCTGTCATCACCTTTTAGGACAGTAAAAGTGCTTGGATTTTCTTCAACAGTACCTTTTCTGATAGGAAATTGAATCTAATTGGTACTTTGGGGGGTCAAAAGTAACATTTTTCCAATAGTTTTCAAAAGCACCGTGAAAAACAAAAGAAAAATTAAGGAAAAACGGGAATTTTTACGCAAAATCGGTTTTTCACAAAATCGATTTTTGCTTTTGGTGTAACTCTAAAACGAATGAATGTACATACATGAAATTTTCACTTGTTATTTATGTTTACATTTTCTAAACGCGATGAAATTTTCAAAATATTATGATTTGTTTTGAACTGTTTAGGAACATTTTCATTTTCCATTTTTTTTTAGTTTTTTTTCTTAAAATATCAATATAAATTTATTTGTTGGTTAAAAAAGCTTGAAAATTTAATAGAAAGCTCCTAGTATATTATTTCAAAGGCAGATGAAAAATATTAAAAATCCTTAGTCACAGTTTTATTTTATTAGCATTTAAAGTTCAAAAATTGACAAAATATGTAAAAATCACGAAAATTACCTAATTATAAATGAGTTAATAATTCGTAAAAATTT
>NC_042495.1:72159847-72192817 GCF_005508785.2 Acyrthosiphon pisum | reverse complement strand
TGAAAAATATTAAAAATACATAGGCACAATTATTTTTTATAAGCATTTGAAGTGAAATTTTACAAAATTTATCAAATTTAAAATTGAATAATTATTTGTAGTTAAAAATTTATAAAATGTTCAACTTTTATATCTAAGGATTGAAAATTTAAAACAAGATTCCACGTAAATATTTAATTCTGTTACCAAAAATTCTAAGAAATACATAAGCACAGTTTATTTTTATAGTCATTTTAAGTTCAAATTTTGACGAAATTACGTATTAAAAAACGTGGATTAACTATTTTAGTTATTTTGTTATGATTGTATAATATTATTTAGGGGTACTTGAAACTTCTAAAGTATACTATTATATATCTATGATTCTATGATAGTACCACAGTTTGTTGTTGATGTATAAAGCGTTACTTAATGGATATTGTGATATGATTAATTTGGAATTTATTGTTGATACCTATTATAGGTCAATTTTTTTTATTTCTATAGATAAGTATACCTATAATATGTATGTCTAATAACTAGACTGACAAACCGTCTCCGCTCAGAATCGTTTTTCTTATACAGTGATATTATATCATTGAATTCAAATTTAAAACTATCCATTATACAGTGACCCACTTGTAACCTACTGTACAGCAGAGCGACATCCACTTACCCACCTTTTTATTGTTAAGCATAATATAATCATTAATTGTAAAAATGAATTAGTAGCACATTAATATAAAATAAAGACTGTTAAATGAGAAAAAAAAATATAAAATTTTATCAGGGAAATAGTAACCTACTAACCTAATAGTAACTAGGGACGCACCCAAAAGTGAGCGGCAATATATAATCGAATCGAAGACAATAACTCAAATAATTTCTAAAATTTGGATTTTAGGATGGTCGCCAGCTAGATATGATTTTTTGGGCTTGCTTATCAGTATCTGAATGAAGTCAATCGGTGGTGATTTCATATATATTTTATTGTTTCCGTGATTATATAAAATAGAGGTCGTGTGACGTGTACACTCGACACTCGACTTATACAAAAGTCTAAATACTAATTATACCATTAAATATTTAAATATATCTAATGAGTAATGTATCATTCTTATAAAGTTGTATATTATACGTTTATATAGTTCACATATTTTGTGGTTTCTACAGTCTACAGTCTACAATGAGAACACATACAGAACTACGATGAAGGCCCGAGGCTTACAATATAGTTTACAGAACTTAAATTAAATTATTGATTTTACTTGAGTATAATGATATAGGTTGGTAGATTTTAAATGTTATGCAGCAACTTATATAATTGTACGTTGACTTACAAAATGTCAAGGAATACGGATACTATAATATTATATATATTATACGTTTTAATGCCTATTATAAAATTGAATTGTGACAATATTTCTAAGGGCAAGTAGTTGCGTTCTTTCGTTTACACCCAATATAACGTACCTACATTATATATTATCATTTAGAAATAACAAACATTTTAACATTTTTAAAATACCTTTAACTTTTCAAATTTTTTTTTTAAAACTCAGTCTTGTCCTCCAAAATATTGTCATCTTTTAATTTTGTAATAGGTGTTTTTATTCTCTAACACCAAAATTGAGCAAGTTCTACTCGGACTACGTAAATGCGTTTGTCTATGTCGTACGTGTATAACACGGGGTCCTACGTGAGCAAACTCAACGTGGCGAAATATAAGCTGCAGTTTTATGTGAAATGTTTTGATTTTCGCCGCGTCGAGTTTGCAGGACCCCGTGTAAGACGGAGACAACACGCGCGTGTGACGTCCTCTTAAGCAATATGTACTTACTTAAAATGTATTTGACATTTTGACCAAAATAGAAATCAAATTCTGTGGATTATAATAGCTGTAATTTTAACCTTGATAGCATTTATAAAATACTTATCTTATAAAATATTTATCATATACAAACAAACCGATAAAATAACATAAATAGAGGAAATATAATATTTGTAATTTTCTGTGAATCACTGCATTAAATATATATATTTTATAATATATATAATATGTGTGTATTATATAATTATAATATATTAGATAATATATTCATTCGAAACTTCCATGGATAGTATAATATATAAGTAATTACATAGGAAATATTATATTATATATTTATGCCTGCAGCAGTATTATAATATATAGTGACTAATGACTACATACAGTTTTATTAATACATGACGTTTTAATATATACATATTAATTTTTAAAAGATTACAGTTTAACTGCATTAGTTGCCTACATCATACATAAGTCCAATATCCACTTAATTAGTAATATATTATAGAATATTAGTTTTATTAAAATATTAATAAAAACCAAAAATTGCATTTTATTGATGACACGTCATTCAATTTGGTACCTATATAGACTCTTATCGATGTTCATATTATTTTAAGTGATGATTTCATAATCCAATTTGTTAGCAATAACAACAATAATTCAGTTATAATAATATAATATATATAGCTATTTCTAATAATTTATGATTTAATATTTTTAATAGGTACTTGATTTGCTTATTATATGCGTAGATACAGCCGCGTACTTAATTAGGAATCAACTGACATGCAACATTTTTTTTAATAAATCAAGTTCGTACGTACTTATATGTTAGAATTGATTTAACTCTTAGAGAGTTCATAAATAATAATTTAAAAAAGAAAGAAAAGAAGACTAGCATGAAGATGCTACGTTTCTAATGGTTATTTCATGTTTAAATTGGATATCCCTGAAGAGGCTAGAATGCGCATTAATAATCACATCAATAATTTTTCGACTGGTTATCGATTGAAATAAACAAATATACTCCTAATATTAATTTAATGATGAACAGCTCAGAATAAATGTAATACATTTATAATTTATGTAATTTATTGTTTTTGTATACTATACTTAGGTATAATGCCCTGCTAAGGAAGAATGCAGTAAGTTTCCTTCATGCTATTTATTTTTAAGTAAAATTAATTTTTATATTTTGTAATTATTGGTAGTTATATTTTCATAAATAAAATTTTATCTCCCCCCCCCCAAAGTTAAAAATAACCACCCAATAGCCTATGTCACTGGGGGTTAAATAACAATTTAAAAAAAAATTATGTGTACCTATATACGGATATTATATATATTATATACCTACTCATTTTCTACCTTTGTATAATATTTACGACAAAATATTATGGAGAATTGAGGCCCAATTCTTGAACAAAATATATGTATTGTGTATGATGTAGCAGCCGTGTACAACAGCGAAATTCCAAAAATTATCAGTAATATAAAATGAAATTATATGATTCGGCATAATGACGACCATTTTCTTAAACAACAATTCCGTAAATATAGATTATGAGCAATTGTTATAACTTATAAGTAAAACCGCTGTACCTATATGAATTAAGACATACGGCAATCATTCTAAGAAAATTGTATAGTAATTTTTTTATTTTTTTTTTATTTATTTGAAGTAATCTACAATCTATACATGTTCTTAGTATAATAAGTAGGTTGATAGGTGAAAGTAAGAATGATGTGAATAATAAGATTAGGAAAGGTACCCAGTGATAACACCCTATAAATAATAATTTAAGTATACAATTATACCTATCAACATTTTAGTACTATATTTTTAATATAGTATATTATACTATTGTTTTAATATATTTTATTATATCTTACTTTTGTTCAACACAAAATGTTAATGTTATTACTTTGTTTATATTGTTTCCGTTTGACGTATATTCTAATAAAAATAAATAAAATAAAAATTAATACTCCCCATTGAACTAGATTATAGTGAACTTTTAACTGTAATACAGACTATGGTTAATGTTTCAAAAATATCACACAAGGAGCACAAAATAGAGTTCACTCAATTTCCCAGCTATTCTGATTTCTGAGAACTTCAATTTTTAAACCGAACCAATAATGGGTACAACGCCACATGAGCATCTAGCTGAACCATCGCAAGTAGAAATGACCAAAGTTATTGCTAAAATTAAACTTAAATCTACTCATTCCGTCTCAGATTTCTGCTCAAGAAGTATTTCTGAAATATTTATGTTATAATTTTGGTTTTTTTCCGTGTACCGTTATTACGTACCAACGACCTTGTACCTGCCTACTAATTTCGTCCAATTATAGGTACTGCCATAATAACACAGATTAACTCATCCTCTCCATACCTCTCCATCCTCTCCATACCACTGCATTCTTCAATTTTTTTCAGCATAATAATGACTAAATGACGTCACGTTGACAAATATATCGGGTGGGTACCTTATAATAGATTGCCGTGTTACTCATAAATCTTAGTAATATATAAAAATACAATGTACATAATAATAATATTATGATACATCGTTAACTATTGTGTAATGATGATTTGCGTTAGAAAACGTTTGCACAGGCAATCATGGTAATTATTTCTGAACTTCGGTTCTATAAAAGTAAAAAAAAAATATTAGTAGACCCCTACAACACCGCTATTATAATACCCTCTCCTCGTGTCAATCATAATGATCATAATAATAATAATACAACAGACGCAAACGCACGCTTAAATTATATTGAATAAATAAAGCAACAGTTTTACTATACCTGCAGTTTGCGCGTTGAATTGCTACGATCACGATCACCATCACTCGAGTTGTCTTATAGACGTGTTAACAATAATACAAATTATATTGATACTGTTCGACTACGACACACCGATCAATCCACACAGCACCGTTGCAGTAGTTACAGTTAGGTAAATGAAAGGTTACATGCGAGATCTGTAGAGATAATCTTTATAGATCTTGCAAAGGACCTGAACGGCCGCCATCGCGTTAACAATTCCGTCTGCTAGCTGTGCAGTAAAGTTGGATTCGCCATGTCAGGCGTGTGGTCGATTCCATTCGTCCAACTCTGCGCCGCCGCAGTTCTACTCGTCACGTTCCTGGGTTACATGTACTTGACGTACCACTACGGAAAGTGGACCGGGCTTGGCGTACCGCACGCCGCGCCGTCGCCGCCATTCGGCAGCCTGCGTGACGTGGTCATGGGCCGCGTACCGCTCGTCGACGCCATCCATTCGCTGTACCGTCGATTCGACGGGCAACGGTATTTCGGCATCTACGAGGGACGCCAACCGTTGCTGGTAGTCTGTGACCCCCAGCTGGTACACACTATCATGGTAAAGGACTTCCGATCATTCGTCGACCGGAACGCGGGCAAAGTATCGTTCGTGCACGACAAGCTGTTCGATCACTTGGTGAACCTGCGGGGTGAACAGTGGAAAGCAATTAGAGCCAAGTTGAGTCCGACTTTCTCGGCCGCAAAGCTCAAGTCCATGTTGGGTGACATAAATGTGTGCACGGCGCGTCTGATCGACAACTTGAATGGGCAGATAACGAAAAACAGTGGTAATGATATTATAGACTAGGTACCTAAATGTAGCTATGTTATATGTAATATACCTAATATATGTTTATATACACTGCAGGTAGAGTAGGATAGGGTAGGGTATCTGCGATGTTTATCATTTGCTATACTCGCGTCAAAATGTGTAATTTGTTCACAGAATTCATTCATCGTTAGTTCGCATAATATTCTATACTATACAGTATACAGTATAGCCGTATAGGTACAGGAACAATGAAAAAAAAGCAAATTCCGTAGGCGTGCGATGGCCGAAAAACGAGTGTAGGCCGTGACATATAGGTATAGGTATGTAATATGTATGCCTATACGAAATAGGACTTTGTGTAGGCATTAAGCACCCGTTTCCTATAAACGCTAATATATTTTATATAAATTACAAAATATTCAAATATTTTAATTATTGTTATGTGACCAAAAGACTAAATGCATAAATTACCTTCCTAGGTACCTATTATTTACCTATTATGTGTAATAAATAATTAATTAATTATAAATAAAGACAAGAATATAAATGTTTTACAGGAATTGTTGATGTCAGTGAAGCGTCGGCTCAATTTACAACTGATACTATTGGCAGTTGTGCTTTTGGACTAGACTGCAATGCACTGTCAAATCCAGATTCAGAGTTTCGTCGTACAGGGCGAGCAATTTTTACGCCAAGTCTTCGATCGAATTTACTAAATATCACCAGATTAGTTGGTTTTGGTCGGCTTTTAGATGTATTTAGGATACGTGGTATGTCTGGAAACATATATGACTTTTTTGATAATCTACTCGATACTACAATGGAACAACACAAATCTGGAGAAAATACACGTAACGATTTTATAGCACTTTTAGTAAAGTTAAAAGATGAAGAAAAACAGAAGGAACACGGACAAAGTAAGGCATTTATATTTTAATATTTTATATTAATCAATAGTCAAAATTAATAATTAAACTTATAAATCTCTATTGAGTATAATTTATTTTTAATTGGTAAAAGCTATTACTTATTAGGTAGGTATTTATTTATTGAATTTCAATAATTTATTAAAATACATAAAGATTCAACTATTAGCCATGGATCACTAATTCAATAACTATAGAGTAAATAAGTAGATGAATATTGAACATAATGAACATATAATATATTATATTGTACTTAAATTCAGTAATTTTAATGTAGGTTGGTACTTACCTAAATATACAGTTATTAATGTTTGTTAATTATTTTAATAAACATATAAATGGTCAATAATCAATATTAATTTATTATTATTAGAAATCTAATACCTACATAGGATATTTTTATAGCTTGAATAAATAAAATACTCTAATATAAATCATTACTTATAGCTATAAGTTATTAAGTTAGGTACAAATTATAACTATTAAAATTAGTTATTAGCATATCTTTATGATATAACCATTAAAATTAAGAAATTAATTTGATTAGTTTCAAACACATTTGGACATCTACTACAAAAAATACTACGAAATGCATTGTATTAATTCTAATAAAATCTATTTTGAGAAAATATATTATGCCGAGCATATTATGATTTAATTTTGTATTACTTTTCAGAACTGTTTACTGATGACATATTAGCTGCAAATTCATTCGTATTCTTTGTTGCTGGTTTCGAAACTACAGCGTCAACAATAAGTTATTGCTTGTATGAGTTAGCCATGAATCCAGAAATTCAAGTAAAATTGCGAGAAAATATCAAGAAAACATTAGACGCAAACGACGGAAAGCTCGCATACGATACGTTAAAAGACATGAAGTATTTGGATATGGTGATAAATGGTTAGTGCTTGTAATATGTTACGTTATGAATCTATACGCAGTAAATTGAATAAAAATAGATATAATATATTTATAAATTTATGTTTGTATCTTTTTTTTTATCAACAAACTTTTAGAGACATTTAGACTGCACCCACCAGTTCCCGTTTTAAATCGAGTGTGCACTCAGAAGTACACAATTACGGACAGTAACATTACACTAAATGTTGGAGATAAATTAATAATACCCACATATTCATTACATCATGATTCTAAGTATTATTCAGACCCAGAAATATTTGATCCTGAACGATTTACCGAAGAAAATATAAGTTCAAGACCACACGGCACGTTCCTCCCGTTTGGCGATGGACCTAGGATATGTATCGGTATGTAACCTATACCTATCAAGCCCTGTTTAAGGGGGGGCATGGGCCCACAACGGATATCAATCAATAATGGGCCCCCATCGGGTAGTATGTTTTCTATAATATAACATTATAGATAATGGATAATATTATAATGTTATTATTATTATTGTTTTTATTATTATTACTATTATTATGCCATCATTATACTTTCTATTTTGAGCAGGATTATCATGATAAGGAAATAGGATTTATGTGAATACCGTCGATTACGATATAAACATTATTACTATACACTATACAGGCAGCTATTATATAGATAATATAGCTATAAAACTGTTTTTGATGATAAAAACATAATAAAGTTATTTCTCATTATCCAAACAAATTTTATTTACTTTGTTTCTATACGAAAGGTTGAACAGTCGATAGTTGAAGTCATATTAAACCCATACGTACAACTTCACAGTTTAGCACTGTCTATGCCTGGGCATCGCGATAACGTTATAATAGTGGGAAACGTTTACGTTTTTGTTACCTAGGTACTGTTTTGCTTTACAAATATAAATATTGAAGTAGGTATATCATTAATATTTATAACATCAACATTTTTTTTTATCTCTGAATTATATTTATTTGTGAGTCAGTGATACCAGGCTTGATACCAATATTACATTTAAATTAATTGTATAGCCATAAAAATGTATTTTGGTGTCAATACATTTTAATTTTTTAAATATAATGTATGTTTATAAACTTAGGTTTGCGATTCGCGATGATGGAAGCAAAAACAGGACTAGCGGAAATATTGTCAAAATTTGAAGTATCACCATGTAAAGAAACACAAACTCCGATTAAAATCAAGCCAAGATCAATTTTACTCACACCAAACGAATCGATTCGTTTATCATTCAAAAGTATTGATCAATAATATAACAGTTAAAATAGTATTCAAGGATGAGAGTTAACTCAAAATTCAAAAGTATTAATAAATTATTGTGTTATCATGGCACCTACAACGTGTTATTTTTTTCGCTTATTAGGACTGTCATCACTTCAGTTCTCAAGACGATCACTCAAAGTATGCAAAATATACAATCTCATTACACCAATGCGCATTAATTCGGGATTTAGAGGCGTAAAACCCCTTTTAAAGCATATTAGACAATGCACGTTCATTATTTAAATCGACTGATGAAAACTCTCAATTCCTGGGTTAAAAATAAACACAAACAGGTTACAATTAATATTTATGGGGAGAAAATCAATGTAACATTTACTGTACTCTGTCCAGCGAAGAACACTCCAATTCTAAGCATTCTCCACGTGACACACTAGCATCGAAACTGAATTCCCTATGGACTATGGTGCTATGACAAAGTATTGCGAAGAGATACGCTGCAAAAGAACCAAATTTCATCAAGCCGTGGTAGGTTCACTCGCTGGACAAAGCTTATATAGTAAATTAATATTACCGTTATAAATATTGATCATGGAAGACAATAGGCATAGATCACAGAATAAACAAATATTGGAATTAACTTTCGTTTTAAATTAAGTAGGTAGATAGGTATTTTTAATCCTACTATTTTAGATGCGTATAAACCAGCATTTTAATGTGCATTGATGATTGCAGAATAAAAATGGTTGTCCAAATATGAGTACTCGGAATAATATACTAATAATTATTATTTAAGCATCGCGTCCAAGGCGGACTACTTCTACCATCCCGTTATTAAATATAATAGGTAGGTACCTATTCTGCAGGGACTTATGTAGGATGTAGGTATCAGTGGCGTATTTACGGGGGGGGGGCATGCCTCCCCCATTGGCCCCATAAATACCCGTCTAAACATCTAATATATATATAAATATATTCTGTAGCGGAGCCTCCCACTTAAATGTGTTTGGAAAATTAGCTTCACTCCCTCTATGAAAATTTTTTTAATACGCCACTGGTAGGTACTGTTTCTATAATTATAATATTATATGTATACGAGGCCGAGACAACGATTACTGCACCGCAAAACAATATTATTTTATCATCATTATTATGGATGTTGCCCCGAGATGGTGGGGAATCCCACTATAGACTAAAAAGTAATGACGGTATATTATAATAATAATATTAACTGCGTTGTCGTTTACGTCAGCACGTGCAGCGTGCAGTAGTAACTAAAAGTAGTACCGAAAGTAACTGCAGTAGTACCGACGCCGTCATCAGCGGCAGTGAACGCACTTATTAAGCGCAAAAATCAGTATCACCTAAAGCAATCGTCACGCTGTCTGTTAGGTCCAATTTATACCTGCGCAAGTGCATGCACTAACCGTATGTGAACCGCTTGCGATGATCTGCTTCAGTTGTTGGTTGGAGATCGTACCGATCGCCGCTATTGCGTCAGCACTATTGACGTATGTGTACTGCACGCGCTACTACGGGCACTGGACGGCGCTGGGCGTGCCACACACCAAACCGGCACCGTTGCTCGGCCACTTCGCCGGACCCACGATGGGCCGCGAGTCGGGCACTATCACCGTGGACACGCTCTACCGGCGGTTCGTCGGCCACCGGTACTTCGGTGTGTACCAGCTCCGGCACCCAATGCTGGTAGTGCGCGACCCAGTACTCGTGCACGCGGTGCTGGCCACGGAGTTCGGGTCGTTCCACGACCGGGTGATGAGCCGGACGTCGTTCGAACACGACGGGCTGTTCAACAGCCTAGTGAACCTAAGGGGCGACAAGTGGAAAGCCGTCCGGGCCAAGTTGAGTCCCACGTTCACCGTGGCTAAGCTCAAAGCCATGTTCGCCAGTTTACACGTGTGCACCGGCCAACTCACAGACAAACTGCTGCTCCTGACGTCTGGTGGCCAAGGTATTCAATTTCATAATATGAACCTCTATAAGATTATACCGCCAACGTCAATATATTAGGGAATTTTAATAGTTGATAGTGCCTATAAAAAGGTATTAGTATTACACTTATACTGATAATAGCTATAGAAAGTCTGAAAGTCGCCGGCTTCTATAAAGATATAGACAATACAAACACATGTGCATTCCACACACGTGCCTTTTACACACACCAAATGAAAATTACTCCCCGTTTTTCTAAAATTATGAATACACGGTTAAAATTAATGCATCAAAATCTATAGTAAAAACACTAAAAACAATAATAATAAAACAAATTGTTATCCGATTATTTACAATTTTATGTATAGATTCATATATCATACATATACTAATTGTTATATAACAATAAAGGTATTATCCAAATTATGATGATTGTTGTCAGTTAAAAGACAAATATAGCTTGCAGAGTAATAATATAAAATTGTCTACTAAATACTCACCTACTATAGTCTATAAACATAGTATTTAAACAAATATCATATAATATTATGTACTACTACTATAAGTGACAGAAACTTAGAGTAATTCTATATGAATATACGACTATTATAGCTAATACGTGATGATTTCGTATTGGTGTTATATAACTTTGTATCAAATGTATCCTATATACTGAGGAAATATAGAACTATAGTACAGTAGGTACCCATGGTTAAAATATCCTCTGATAGGTAGTTGATACAAGTATTGGTATAGTATATAAACCATTTAAGTAGCCAAGAAGGTACTTCCTACTATCACATAATTTTATTATTGATAAAACATATATTATAATAAGAGTTACGGCTCCATAATTAGGTACTAACGAAAGAATATGACTTAATGTGGGTATGATTACATTTAACATATATTTTGGAACCTTGGGGGTTAGCAATTTATCAGTTTATCACATATATGATTGGTGTACCTACCTACTTTAAAACAAGTAAAGCCTATTAAGTTACTATAATATTGATAAAACATTTTATGAAAATAAAATAAATATTGAATATTATTTTACGATCGAACAGCTGGTTAAATATTGAGTGGATAACATAATATGTTATAGGTACACCTGCACGTTGAATAATAAGTGAAAGCTGTTTAAAATCTCTCTTGTCGAGTGCATACAGTAAATTTTAGGTATAGATTATACGTATAGGTACCTATTATACATTTATAAGGTAAAAATAACCGTTTAGTTCAAACTTTAAACTCAAATAGTCAAATGACTTTATCAAATATCAATTACCGTCTACAGATCAGAAATATTTTATAGTAGGTAGTTTAGTTTAGAAGAAACATAATTTACAAATTACAATAGCTGATATCAATATTTGTGAAGTAAATTTTTTTTTTAACATATTTTAAAAAGTGGGTAAGTGGAAGTTGCTCTGCTGTATAGTAGGTTACAATAATGGGTAACTGTTATGGATGGTGTTAAATTTGAATTCAATGATATAATATCATTTTATACGAAAAACAATTCTAAGAGGGAGACGGTTTGTGAACCTAGGATATATTATATTATATTTATATTGCTATTGTTAATACGGTAGTCGGTTAAATTTAATTATTATTATTTATTTATCATCATTCATCATATTTGTGATTTGTATATAATAATATATTTTAGAAGTTTCAAGTAAGTACCCAAGAATAATATTTTTAAAATTTAACACAAAACTATGTATGTATAAATTGTTCTTATATTCGTATAAATATCTAATTTCGTCCAAATTTTAAAATAAAATAAATATTTAAAAAAAGTGAAGGAGTGTGTGAGCCCACCATTAGACTCTGTAGAAGTAAAACTTCTTTCATAAGTAATTGTAATGGCCCGTGAAATAATAAGAGAATTAGGGAGAGATTGAGAAAAATGAATACAATAAAAACATAATATTATGTAATTTACGATAGACATGTTTATTTAAAAATGGTTGCTATGGACATATATAAATAAATAAACAAACGTGTAGTTTCATTTTTTCTGTAGTTTCATTTTTCGTTACAATTTTTTTTCTACCCACACCTCAAGAAAAAAGTTTTACTTCAAAAAACTGTGTTTTTATATTTTTTGTTACAGAATAACCTACTTACGTAGAAGCTTGTTTTAAATTGTCAATCCTTAGCGTTAAATGTTGAACAATTATAATTTTTTAATTAAAAAATCATTTTTAAATTTTTAATTTGATAAATGTTGGCAAAATTCAAACTTTAAATGCTTATTAAAAAAAATTGTGCCTATGTAGTCTTAATATTTTTCAACTATGCTATTGTAACAATATATAAAAAGCCTTGAATTAAATTTTCACGCTTTTTGGCACAATAAATAAAATTTTATTGACATTTATAGTAAAAAAAACCTAAAATTGGAAATTGAAATTGTCAGTAATAACAGCCCATAACAAGTCAATATATTTGAAAATTTTAAGGTGTATATATAAAATACTTATATACATATTCAGTGAAAGCTGCATGTAGGTTATAGATTTTGTCAAAAGCCGATTAAGCATAGAATTTTCCATTTTTCATTAACTTATTTTGTTTTCAAAGGTACTTTTGAAAATTACTTGGGAAATTTTACCTCCCGAACGCCCCAATTTGATTCTCTTTCCCATTGGATAAGATACTGAAGTTGAAAATCGAAGCATTATTTCGACTACTTATCGGGTCAACAGACACAAATTAAAATAAAAACAAAATACATATATCATTGTAAAATCATCATCATTTAGTTTACAAAACACCATATAGGTACTTTGATAAATAATTATAATGATAACAATTATTTTACTTTGTGAATTAACATTTTTACCACATAAAATTAATCGTATTATTTATTTATGCCATATTTAATACCAAACACTATTTTTTACATAATATAGGTGTATAAATTTAAGTTGTATTTATATAAAAATAAAAAATATACACAGTAATTCAATAATAACTAATATTTAAGTCATATTAAATATAAATAAATAAAATAATAAAAAATAAATACATAGACTGCGTAGTAAACAAAATTAGATTAAGAATAAATAACGGTGATATAGGTACCTATACAGCCCAGGATATGCTAATATATTTGTTTCAAAAAATACAATAATATATCATATATACCAATACACCATGTATTTAGAATTAATAATAACTATAGCACTATTATATTTTTTGTACACAGGTATTGTTAATGTCACCGATGTATCATCAAAATTTACGATAGACACAATTGGAAGGTGTGCTTTTGGGATAAATTGCAATACGTTGTTTGACTCAAATACAGAATTTCAACGAGCTGGACAGGCAGTCTTTACACCCACACTGAAATCATCTGTGTTAAATTTCATGAGGTTGATTGATCTAGGATGGCTAGTGGACTTGTTTAGATTACGTAGTATGCCCGATCTCGTCTATGAATTTTATTTAAATTTATTTCAAGATACACTGGAGCTGCGTAAAAACGAGAAGGAAGATCGTAACGATTTCGTTTCGATTTTGGTAAAATTGAGAAACGATGAAAAAATAAACAACAGTCGAGTTGGTAATTTACAAGAAAGACATTTTATTATTTTAAATTCATATTATAGTTATGTTTTGTATGTTAAGTTATTAGATTATACAGTTGACTATAGGTATTAAACTAGTAAGTGTAATATATCCTTATAGTTCCTTATAATATATAGTTATTATTACTTCACAAGTGACACAAGTCAAGTATGAGTGAATATAAACCTAAAATATGACATTATGTAAATTTTGAGAATGTGTTATGTGGTACATAACTATTTATACTTTATAGGTAGTATTCAAGACAGTGGCCGCAACCATGGGGACTGGGGAGTCCCCAGGTACCATATCTCACACCTTGCAGGGCCGTATAATAAATGTATTAGGTATACCTACTTAATATTGAATATTATAATATATTAAAATGTATAAACATTGATTATATAATACATGTGTATTATATAATCAATGGTATAAATTATCAGTTAACAACGATTTTGAGATTAGTAGTTTCGCATTGTTATGGCAAAAATAATAACACAACCTCGTCGTGTCCGGAATTCACCACAATACTGCTGTCTTGTTCTCCGCGGATTGCCTACCTAAGTGATTAAATATCTAAATTTTACGTCGATTTTCACTTAAGGTGACTGCAGAATGTTTTGCTAGACACTCAAACCTGGTTTTATATTTCACACTTTATACATACAAAAAAGCAGCGGATATGCGACGGCACAAAAAGCATAAAATCCAGCGTAGAAATGACACAAATACATTTTTTTTTTAAACAATTATTTGCCCGGGAAACATTGGGTGGTACAGCTATAATAGTTGATCAATTGAGACTTGAGAGATATATTTTTTTTAACTCTCCCTATATTTTAATCGATACATAATAATAAATCCAAACAATTTTCAGAATTATTTACGGACGATGTCTTAGCTTCAAACGCATTTATATTTTTCGCGGCTGGCTTTGAAACCACTGCATCTGCAATGAGCTATTGTTTGTACGAGTTGGCTTTGAATCAAGACATTCAAGTCGAATTACGTAAACAAATCCAACATACACTAAACGAAAACGGAGGGATTCTTACTTACGATGTGCTAAAAGATATGAAGTATTTGGATATGGTGTTAAATGGTTAGTGCGCAAGTTTAATGTACAAAAATTCGAAGATATTAACAAAAAGTATTAATTTTTTCGAAATACTATAACTCATAACTACAAATACTATTGTCTAATTTAGAAACGTTGAGAATGCATCCACCTGGGCCTGGTCTACTGCGAGTGTGCACCAAAAAGTTTAAAATACCAGACAGTGACATAACTTTGGACACCGGTATGAAAGTGCTTATACCAACATATTCGCTACATCACGATCCCGCGTATTATCCAAATCCCGAATTGTTTGATCCCCTGCGGTTCACAGAGGACAATAAAGCTTTGAGACCAAATGGAACGTTCCTCCCATTTGGCGACGGACCTAGGATTTGTATAGGTAAATATTGTTCACTTAAGTATTGCACTATATTGTATACTAGTATACTAGGTAGTACGTATTCATTAGAATATCAAAACTAGACAAATAATATAATAATTAATATACTATGTTTGTTCAACGCTATAGGTCTGCGATTCGCACTGATGGAGGCCAAAACAGGATTAGCAGAAATAATATCGAAATTCGAAATATTTCCGTGTAAATATACAAAAATTCCCATTAAATTAAATCCAAGATCTATTCTACTGACGCCAAATGAACCAATAAGTTTATTGTTTAAACAAATTGCGTGATTTTTTAGTTACAATAAAATAAAATACTATATTTTTTTTATTATATTATTATGCTTTTGTAATATTATTTTTATTATTTTATTATTATAATTTACTCTTTGTAGCTTAAAGTATTTGATACGAGATACCTATTCTTATATTGTAGCTAATTATTGTACCATATTGTTCATGTTGAATTCAATAAATTGAACTAAACACTATTGTAGTATTGTATATTACACCAAGTATGCAAACTGTAATTTGTATACTATTTAATGAATTTATGGCCTATTTACGATTTCTTTCTCGGGGATGATATAGGTTATAAAACAAAATTATCAATTAAAAAGTCAGCAGTCTCTCAGGTTCCTTTATTCGTTATATAGGCTATATTTTTACTTAAGTATATCATGGTTTTCAACATACTACATCCAGATTACCCCTCATTCCCGTCAATATATGACACTGATTCTTCTTATAATTTATTTATTTATTTATTAATTAATAGACGCCAGTCGGCATTTACATATTGGTAATATAACAGTTAATGAAGAAATGATAGTATAAATGTGAAAATTATTGATAACATGTTAATAATATAGATAATAATATTAAATTTAACATAATAATAACTTAATAATAATCATAAAGAGAAATTACTATGAAGTTAACAGCATCCTAATTCTGAGCGTGGAAATAAAACTAAGATACGAAGAAATATTATTTTGTATAAACATGAAATGTAGTCTTAGGTGGTGTTAAGGGGGTGGTATAATATATATTATTACGCATTATATATATTTTATACATTATACGCTAATTATAGTATATAATAATTATTAGTATTTTGATTATTATTGAATTGAATATGTATCATAGGTACCAAATATAAAAACCTTAAATTCAATAAAATAACAATATATACATGTCTGGAGCCTCCCCCTCCCAAAACAAAAATGTCTGGATACGGCCTTGATTGAAACCCATATGTATATACAAACACAGATAATTTTCTTTCACACTTGAAAGACGGAAACGCTACACTTCTCTTAATTATTATTATAATAGTCTATATTTCTATAATTTTATATTATTGTTGATAATTGTACGCCTCCTGTAAAATAGTGTAAATACAGGTATATTTTTAAATAGTTAGGTACCTACCTACGTAATAGATTAATGTTAAAAATTAACAAAAATATTTTAAAAAGGTCATTGCATATAATATATAATTTTAGATACTGAGTGGAACGATGAATGTATTGATTTTACAATGATGTGTGTTTTTTTTATTTTTTAATTTTTGTGTCTGTCATAACCTTTTAGGACAGTAAAACTGCTTCGATTTTCTTCAACAGTATCTTGTTTGATGAGAAAGTGAATCTAGTTGGTACTTTGCGAGGTAAAAATTTGAAATTTCCAATATTTTTCAAAAGCGCCGTGAAAAACAAAAGAAAAATTAAGGAAAAACGGGAATTTTTACGCAAAATCTGTTTTCCAGAAAATTGATTTTGGTTTTTGGTGTAACTTTAAAACTGTAGATACATGAAAATTTTACTGAATGTTTATATTAGCATTTCCTATACACCATACAATTTTGAAAATATTTTGACTCTTTTTGAGCTGTTTACGGACATTTTAAGTTTTCAATTTTTTTAGTTTTTTTTTCTATAAATATCAATAAAGTTTTATCTATTGGGTCAAAAAGTGTAAAAATTTAATACAAAGCTCCTGATATATTGTTACAATATCAGTTGAAAAGTATTAAAAATACATAGGCACAATTTTTTTTATAAGCATTTGAAGTTAAAATGTTGACAAAATTTATCAAATTTAAAATTGAATAATTATTTTGTAGTTAAAAATTTATAAAATGTTCAACTTTTGTATCTAAGATCAGTTTGTGTTGTGTGCTCCTTTAAAACCCAATATTTCGTCGCATATAAAAATTAAGAGAATGGAATGATTTGGACATGTATAGAGAGCTGATAATGATATCATAAGAAAAGTACTAACGGAGACCATACATAAAAAAAAGACGGATTGGCAGACCACGAACGAGGTGGATAGATGCCGTAGAGAAAGATATCAAGATGTTGGGAAGAAATGTGACAGTTGACCTGGCATTGGACAGGGAAAGATGGAGATAATTGCTTGTGGCAGCTCAGGTCCTACATGGACCGTTAAGCTAAGGAAGAAGAAGAAGAAGCATTTAAGGTTGGAATTTTGACAAAAACTAGAAAAACTTTTTTGGTTAAAGAAAAAAAATTATGTGGTATCTTGTTTTCAATTTAGATATATTTTTTTAGATATAAAAATCAAAGTTCTTATGAATTTTAACATTTGAAACAGACAATTTTTAATTTTAACTTCTGGTTTTTGAAGGCCCCCTCTAGCTGGAGGCTTACATGTCGTGTGCATTGTGTTTGCGCCGCAAACAGGGCTCGGTGTGTGTGTGTGGATGTTAGTGACGATAGTATCGCTGCTATCATCTTTCATGTGTTCTTTAGACAATTGACAAAAACACGTGCAACAAAAACAATAATTTTATCATGGATAATAATTATTAATTAATAACAATTTAAATAAAATTTTAAGTTTGTATTATTATAATAATCAGTGGCGTGCAGATCACTTTTTCCATGTGGGGCAAAGTTAATTTTTTTACACCCACCACCCACCCAAAACTAAAAGAACGTAGTAAAATAACATTTACAAATTTAATTTTAGTAACTTGTAAAATTCTTAACAAAAAATACCACCCACACCCACCCCATTTTCAAGTGGGGCCTAGGCCCCATTTGTGTCTTGTCTGCATGCCACTGATAATAATCTAATGACGGATAACATCACGTTACGTTACAAATGCAAATTCATGAAATAATAGGTTTATACTCCATATCCTCCCCGTAAGTTAACCCACTTTTTTTGCGCACGCTGAGTATGGTGAAAACTTTACAATACTAGTGTCGGCCTGGTACTTAAAGGGTCAGAAAAAATGTTATTTCAACAAAATGATAAAAGAGTGCTAATAAACAGGTAGTGCAAAATATTATATATTTTTTAAAGTACCAACCTTATTTAAAATACACATTTAAGTTAACTAAATACCTAGTTACAGTAATTATTTATCATAATAAAAATTCATATTATAATAATAATACATTAATACCTCATAATATTATTAATATTATACAACTTAATATTTTTTAATACGATTCAAGTTGTGTAATTGATATTCTTTATATCATTAATTTTTAATGATATTATATATATTAATATCCAGTATCCAATATTCATAGTACTATCGGCCATCGGCCCCCCTCAACACAAATACTGAAATACGGCCGGGGGCGTTCGTGGCCAAGCGGCTATGGCCAGGCCGGGCAGGCCGACACGTCTGGACAATATAGTTCACTACGTATACGCCGTAGTGTTTCACAATGTGAATCTGTAGAACTACAGTGAACTGTATTGTCACAACGTTTTTACCATACTCTACGTGTGCAAAAAACAAAAAAAAGTGGGTTAACTCACGGGGAATAGAGTATAGTAATAAATAATAATAATAAAATATTTTGAATTATAGAAATTCTTTGACCGTGTCGTCTGCGTGCGTACTGTGTTAGAGGTTAGACGTATCGTAGTGGCTTGGTTGGTAGTTGTTTGAGTGTGTTTCCAAAGTCCGATATTGTAAAATAAATTGTTCTCGATATCACTGAACGATAGTAACATACCGATCAATGATCATTGTCTGGTCCATCACCATAAATTACCATTGGGCATTCACCAATCACCACACTACATTATCTAGACCGTGATACTACCACAGTACCACACCATGTTACACCCGCGACCCTCAACTCACCAGTCTGTTATCAACACGTTTTTCGTAATTTTTCAGAATTATTCTTCTCCTTATCAAACCTAGCCCATTAATTTGTATTATTAATTTATATTTATTATTATATATATATTACCTAATTACTATTAATGTATTGCCTACGACAACGACTACACTAGTACACTATACCAGTTACACTTCCACCGTGGTCTGTAATCACGTAAATGCCTTATCCAGTAAAGTTATCCATCAATCATCACCTACCAGCCTGCCGCAACCCAATTACAATTCCGATTTCCGACAGACGGCGTGTCGTACTGTCGTTACTCGACGTTTAGCGTTTATACTTTATTCTACTTTCACTGCACCGGACGGATGGTTGCAGGTATCGTTGTTGATTACAAGACAATAACATTACGTCATAATATTATACTAGCATTTCGCAGTATTTGAAGATAATATCAGCGTTCCTCGTTTTACAATTCTACAGTTTCCAGAACAAGCGTTAAGTATCCACACACGCTTTCCTGTGCACATTTTGGCTAAGCGGCATCCCAACATGGTAAGTACAGAATACAAAAATATGGTACTCACGAGTAAACGACTATCACAAAATACCTCATCCCTTACACATACATTTACCTACTTATGCCGTTTCTTTAAAGGATTGTATTAGGTTTACATTTTTTTTTAGCAATTGTCGATTGTTAAATTACTTGTGCAACTTAAAACGAGCATAACTCCCTTTAAAATAAAAATTTAAAAAAAAAAAACCTATTCACTTGATAATATTCTTGTTAGAACATTTAATAGTATGATAATTCACTTTAATATTAAATATAACAGGGTTAAATAGATTAATCAGAACGTACATTTATCAATGTTATCCATTTGTAAGACGAAGAGAGCGCGTGCGGGTATAGCGTCCTCTTAAGATAATTGCAGATAAAATGATTCTAGAGTACATCATATTTTTGGACGATACATTAATATAAAATTAACTATTCTAGCTCAATTGTTTTCTCTTCTTGAATAGTTGCTATAGAATTTTACTAGGTACCTTATTTTTTTTCATTGCGATTGGTAGTATCTTCATATAATAATAAATAATAATATACCAATCGATGCATTATATATTTTTAAAATCTGAATCTAAAGCACATCATATCATGATACTTATATAAATCAATGGAACATTAGTATATTCCAGCTATATTGGGACTTCTATGAGTATGCCTATCCTAAATCAATTGTTCTCTTTATTATATAGGATCCTATCTGCATTTTCTAATTTTAAATCTGTCCAAAAAATATATACTTTGTATGTTATATTCAGCAGTGTACACTAAAAAAAAAATAGGGATAGCAATTTGAATCAGTTACCTCTATATTGCAGGCTAATAGGCTAATGGCTATAGCCTATAGTTATTTAATAGTTTATTTTCAATATTTTTATACATAGTAGAATTTTTATGATGTAAATATTTTGGAGTCAGGGGTCCACCACCCACCTACCAAAAAATCAGGGGTAACGTCTGCTACCCTTGAACCCTCCACTATGTTCCACTGATTAAATTGGTAGGTAAAAATCGTAATTGTTTGTCTATGTAGGTATATGAAAAAAATAAAATGCATACTATTGAAGCGGTTATTTTATGTAGATAAAGAAATTGAAATCATTTTATTTTAATAATAGGTATGATATTTTTATATACTTGCACATTGTGAATAATTAAATTTGTATGTAGGCACTACTAAAAAATAAAACACAAATAAGTATCTTGTAGTAGGCATACCCTTTTATTTTTCTTATGACTATACTCTATTCAAGATAAGATTCAGCGGCGACTAGTTCTCGTTTCACAACGGTTGGACGTCGTCCACACTACGGCGGCACGTCATGCACTGCCACAGAATAAAGCCACGCCCATGCGAACAACTCTGCCGCCGAAGGCTGTTCTAATTCTGAATAGAGTATAGTCATTTATAATAGATTATGGTTCTGTAATATGTTGAATGTTCACTGTTGTGTATAAATTGATGAACTATCTACAATAACAAACTAGTATGTACATTGGAAATTCTCTTGATATATTTAATATAACATAGGTAGATATGAGTTAAATTTACATAAAAGGAGCCAAACAAATAACTGTATTTTACCGCCCAGTAAATGCCTTCTGGTTTTTTTTAATATAAAAAGTTAGATTATATTTAACAGATGATGATTTTTTTTTCCAACAGATAAGTTTGTTCGGTTTTCTGGCTCTCCGGCTTAGTTTTTGATCAGCGGGTGGTGACCATGAGGCAAATTTAATTAAATTTTTTTTTTATTAGTAATATACATTTAAATTATTATAATATACATATGTTGGTCAGTTTGTATTAACGTAGTGTAGGTACTATGCTGTAAGAGCACCTGTCCCATGTCTGGACCCAAAGAGAACTTTTCTTGGTGCACCACTGTCATAATTTCATACAAAACTATTAGCTATTACTTTTAAAAAGCACTTGCAATTTATTATTAAATACTTATTAATTGTATTAGAAGATTCAGATAACTGTTTGCTTCTAATCTAACTAAAACAAAAATTATATTTAATTATACTTTTATATATTTTAGTCTATAGCCGAATTCTTGGATGGTATGCCATCCTTTGACGAACGCAATTTTTCCCGTTTCCATTCAGACAATGGTCGAAGCAAGCGTGTACCAGTTTACATAACAACCGATGACCAACCTTGCGACCAAAGTTTGTAGTTATTCAATTATATTATAATACATTTTTTCAAAATTTGATTAGTAGTATCTTTCTCATATAATTAATTATAATATATTATAGTATAATGATAATGCTAAATAATAAAATATATTATACTGATACATTATATATTTTTAAATCAACATTGGTTTTCAAATACTAACTCACTATTTGCTGTATATAATTTGCAATGAGTTGTTGCAAACTGTTAATTTTAACTTAAATCATGTACATTGTAGAATTAAAACATACAAATTACTGTAATATTTGTATGTCATTTAATATAAGTATACAATGTGTTAATGTTTTTATATTTTAAAATTAAAATTATATTATTTTTAATTTCAGTTATTGTTACTGACAAGTCAAATTTATTACTCCGGTATTTACATAACCAATGGGATAAAAAGGTAAATGTATAACTCAAAAAACCTATTTAACATACTTAACTTCTTCCTAACTGGTTTTTAAATATAAGATCTTATTTTAACGTCTATTACTATTTGATATATCCATAAAATTTAAAAAAAAAATGACCTCTGTTCTTACTTTAAATTAGGTATTAACATTGATAAAATATTTAACCATATGCAATATTATATAATCAATGTTTTTTATACTGGTTTATCCATTTAACATAACACACTAGTCATTTTAAAAACTAGTAACATTTTGGAAAATATTTTTTTACATAATTATAAGTCGTTAAAACAACATTTTTTAAAAAAAATATATTTTTACTATTTTGAATTTTTATCATTTTTGATTTTTTTGGATTACTTCAATGTTTAAAAATTTAATTTTTGACGATTTATTTATGAGTTAGAAGTATTTAAAACTTAAATCTGCCAGCCACCAAGGGGGTACCCTTCAACATTTTAATCCACTAATCCGCTCATCTAAACTATAAATCTTATAGGTTATAACTAAAGACTGGATTTATAATATTATGTTTTTTGTTTGTAAAATATGGATGCAAACGTGCGCTAAAAAAAGTCAAAATATGCAAGAAAAAATACAAAACATCCATATAAAATTTCAATTTTTATTTAATTTTATTGAAATTTTTATAAACAAACAGTAAAAGGTATAAAGGTCCACACACTGCAGCGGTGTCATTAAATTCTATTGTCTTGGCTTAACCACCGCGGTGATTGGTCAAATGTGTCCTACAGCAATTCACCGCCACCGCTGCAGTGTGTGGGGACCTTTATATAACACAGGGATGCAGTACAAAAATTTAATTTAATTTTTAATCATTAATATATTGCACTCCAAGCAAGTAATTTTAGTAAGTAGGTACGACAAATTTAATTATTTGAAACATAATTTAATATTTCTTTTCTTTGTGCTCAACACTTTTTTGTACCATTAGGTGTATATATGTATGCATTTATGTGAAAATATGGAGACCATGCACACGTTAGTCTCCACTATGTGCACTTTAACTTTTAAGTGATGTAGCGTAGATTTTATAAATTTAGTAATTCAATAAATGGCTTTTTAGTATTTACTTAAATCTGTCAAGAAGTTCCATCACTGGATGGATTTTTCCTTCAAGCCTCCAACCCATAAACTCCCACAGCGAGTACTTATTGTTAAAAAACACATTTACAGATTGTATAGATAAATATTGCAAAAAAAAAAAGTTTTTACTCAACTTTCATATTGTTTTAGAATGTAATATATTACCAACAAAATCATAGAAATATTACTTTGTATTCCAGATAGCCATATATAATATTTATATATTTATTTGACCATTTGTATATAATTATAAATTACAGTAAAATCTAATATGAGTATATGTTAATTATGTTGTATATTAATATGTATAATTTATATTATAGCATGGAGGTAAAAAAAGGGAAATGGTTGAAACGGGCGAAGAATCTGGCTCATCATCTAGAAAACGTCCAAGAGTAGATGTACCTATATTGTAAAACTTTTTGCAATAAAATAATTCCAATGCATATAAGTTATCTAATGTTTTTGGACTAAAATTCCTGATTTGATTGTTTTTAAGAGAAATACAATTTGCTAATTTAAGGATGTTTAGTCTATAGACTATTGCTTAATGAAACTATTTAGTAATACACATGGTATTATTTTGAATGATTTTTATAGTTTGCAATAATATTCAATTTACAAATATTTCTTTTGATATTCACAACTTGTATTGATAATATTGTATGTCTAATATTAAGTCATTCAGTTGTTTAACCTTTTTAAATTGTTTTCATTATATTGTATTTATAATATATGTTAATTGTATTTAATGTGTAACTAAATTAACATTTATTATTTGTGTAACAAAATTGTATACTAAGAATATAAGTAACCCTTTCCAACATTATACTTTATCGACAATTTTATGTTACAACTTACAATACAACACTATTGTTTATTTATGTTCCACCATTAGTGTTAAATAATCTTATATGAAACAAAATTCAATACATTTTTATTTATTTTGACATGTCATTTAAGTTTATTATATCTTGGGGACCAGGTGTGGACTCCTAGTCAAAATTATACATTCGTCTTCGGCTTATACATTATTATGATCGCTTATTATAATTTATATACTTAATATTAATTTATAATGCGAGCTAATAAAATATTTACATGGTGGTCATTAAGTTATACTAAATAATAACCTATTTATTTGACAATAATTTTGATTATAATGTTAAAATTTAATCGATTAATGATTGCCGATTGGGTCTGGGATACCTAAATAAAATTGTACAAAATTCCTATATTTTGTATATTATAGTAAAACATGTTATGTGTGTTGTTTACTTAATATAAGACACTTGGGTGAATTGACCTATTGTCATATTTAAAGGTAAAGTTATAATATGAAAAAATAGGGCATCTTATGGGTTTATATTGATATTTAAATGTTTAATATTACTAATATTAAAGGTAGAAACTCATAATTGGTTTTGTAAAACACTAATTCACTATGTTGCACCTCTGTAAAACAACACAATATGTGGGTGGGTGGGTGGGTCTGTGGCGTCTCTTCATAAGTCAACAATTAAAATTTGACGAATATAGCCTTACCCCTTAGAATTGATTTTATTAAAAAATAAAAATCAATATTGTGTAAAAATTTCCGTATTTCATTAATTTTTCTTTTGTTTTTCATTGCACTTTAGAAAACTACTGGATTTTACTTTTGACTCTCCAAAGTACCAACTAGATTCACTTTTCTATTAGAAAAGATACTGGTTAAAGAAAATCTAAGCATTTTTACTGCCACAATAACCGTGATGACACACAAAAATTTTAATAAAAAACAACATTGTAAAATCGATACATTCAACGCTTTGTTCAAAATCTAAAATGTTTTATTAAAAAAATCAATATTAAATAATATATAGTAGATAAAAATCAGTATTTAAAAAAATTATTTATATTTAATAAAATACCTATATAGATTAATAAAACAAAATCAATTATAAAGGTAAATTTGATAAAAAAATCAGTATTTATAAAAAAGATCTATTTGATAAACCAATTTATTTTCAAAAACAAATGTACACTAATATAAATAATAGTCTTTAATAAAAAAAAAATATATATTTGATAAAAAACAATTAATTCCTTAAAAAATCAATATTAAATATGTAGCTATATAATATTATATATCTATGATAGTATCACACTTTCACGGTTTGTTGTTATTGTTAATGTACATATTAAAAAACCTGGAATAACTATTTTATTTATTTTGTTGTGATTGTAATGATTGTATAATATTATTTGTGTGTACGATAGTACCACGGTTTGTTGTTGATGTACCTATAACGCGTTACCTGATGAATATTGTGATATGATTAATTTGGAATTTATTATTGATACCTATTATAGGTCAATTTTTTTTTTAATACTATAGATAAGTATACCTACCTATAATAGGTATGTCTAATACCTAGACTGACAAACCGTCTCCGCTCAGAATCGTTTTTCTTATACAGTGATTATATCATTGAATTCAAATTTAATACTATCCATTATACAGTGATCCACTTGTAACCTACTGTACAGCAGAGCGACATCCACTTACCCACCTTTTTTAACCATGATTTTTATATACCTACTAGATTTAATATTGATTTTTTTTTATTAAATACTGATTTTTTATCAAATATAGATTTTTTATCTCTGGAATGGAAATATTGGCGTTGGAAAAAGTTGAAAAAGTCAATTTCCGACCATGGGTGGAGGATATAAAAAGAAAAAAAATAATCAACACCATTGTAAAAACGCTCAGAATCTAATATTAATTTTTCTTGTTTTTACAGCAGAAAAGTCATTAATTATTTTGTTTGTATCGAAGTTAGCTGTTTTTTTCTATTTCAATGTTTAATATACTGATGTTTGAAAGGCGATCTTGGCCAATTGAGTTTCGCAGGTAATTCTTTATCAATTTTAATTATGAGAAAGATCTCTCTGCCGAAGCAACTTTTAAGGGTAACGTTAAATAAATAAGACATCCACTTAATACATCACTGTATGTAGTGCTAAAATCATTTTCGAAAATAAATATGGCTAGATCTTTTATATATTTTATTCCCAGTCCTGTAAAGTATTTAAGTAAAAGTATTCAAATACTTTTGTAAGTAGGTATTGAATAACTTTTTAAATACTTTCAGCATGAAGTATTTTTAATGGTATTTTAAATACTTTTTTTTGTATTAAATACTTTTTGGTATTGAATACTTTGGTTTTTTATTTCGAACATTTTATTTTTATTCGAAATAATTGGTTGGAAAAATATTATTGTCAACTACAATAATGGAATAATAATTTTATTTAATGTTCTGTATTTCTGTGTTAGCCGAAGCCCAAAGGTTTGTGAAAACCAGATTTCTAAAAAAAAGTTATTGAATAACAATATTCCTTTAAAACTATTAGATAACTTTTAGATTACCTACTACCTATGTAAACACATAGGTAGTAGGTAATCTACGGTAATCTTATATTACGATAATTAGAAACCCACTTTAAAAATCAAAAGTATTTGAAAAGTATTTCAAATACTTTTTCAAAGTATTTAAGTAGTATCTTAAATACTTAAAAAAAATATATTTGAGTATTTACTCAAGTACTTTTTAAAAGTATTCTTTACAGGACTGATTATTCCTGAAATCTTTGCAAACAATTCTTTTATGGATAATAATTTACGTGTAAAGTTTGGACTTAGTCATCTTTATGAAATACTCTATTGACTCTATACCCGCATTCTGGTACCCACTTCCCATACAAAAAATATAATATTTGTATATTACAGATTATAGTAGAAATATCATACAAGGAATCTCGGGAATCGGGGGCCCCTGTGAATTGCACACCCAACACTCCCGATAATTGCGCCATTGATCGCCTAGCCGGAACCGCTGAAGCTACGAGTATGAAATTTGGACAGTAGTTTTGTTTTGTGATGAAGACACCCACTAAGAAAGGATTTTTGATTCTTTAAAAATGCAATAAATTAACCCCCAAAATCAAAATATATTAATATATAAATATTAAATACTCCTAAAAATCCGGGATGATCAACTATGACATCAATACTAATTTTAGGTATACTGTATAAACATTATTTTCAACTACAAATCTATAGGCTATATATTTTAATCACCCACTTCACTGTCTCTGCAATCTAATGTAGGTAGATTGCTTACCTGATAATATATTGTTCACATAACCATAAGCGAGACTCACGGGCAACTCTACTCGGGATGGCTAAAACTTTAAATATAATATGATTTTGCTTTCATATGCACAGCGGCCACAGCGAATTACACCCAAAAACGGGCAACGCCGGGTTATTCTGTATTTAGCTAATTATAGATACTATAAGTTTTGGTTGATTAAATTTTATTTTGATTAATGACTGATGTTTTACTAATGAAACTCAACAGGTATCTGTTGAGTTTTGGCATTACTGTGTCAGTCTTTAGTCAACATTAATTAAGCCAGCAGACACATAAATCCGTGTACATTTTAGGAATTTGGTTTAAATTATGTGAGAGTAATATCATTTATAATATATGTATAAAATTAACCAATGGCGATATAAATAATTATGATATTGTTTTTTCTTAACTACAGTCAGTGATTTTAAAGCTATGCGTGACCAATACTATAATTTTCAAACACAAAAAGGATCGCAGAACATCATATTCTTTGATGGCCCACAACCAAGTTCGGTTACCTAGTCCAACCCACCTCACCTAGAGATATTAATCCGAGCTTCGATCAGAGTCGTCTATTCCCGTACAAACCACCACCAGCCTTCGGGGGAAAATACGTTTACAAAATTGTCCACGAGCCCGTTCCGACGAAGCTTGGCCACGATAATACCTACCTACTCGATAATCGTAAGTCGTAACACATAAAAAGTAATAATTTCTTTCGCTAAACACGCAGGTCGCATAGGCGGAAATCCATTATAATGAACAAATACCAATCCAAGTCGTCAAATCTCCCCCCCCCCCTAAATAATAATTTATTTATACTTGAGCGGTATAAATAAAAATTAAGAATTTAATAAATAATTGTTATACCGTATAACATATTTAAAAGATTTAGATACAATATTCAGATTTACAAAAATAACAAACATGTTGTTGCCAAGAGCATATTAAGTGTTTGGAAAATGTATAATTCGTGTAGTCACTTATCAGTATTCATTTGTTACGAAAATCTTGAATAATTGCTAATACCTACGGTATAAAAGTTAAAATCGAATTTCCGTATAATATATTTATTCTACGTACATCATCAAATATCAATATGTCAAATATTGCCACTCGAGACAAGAAGTCGTCAGATATCAAGTTGCTATCCAAGACTGAAACGATGCAAATGGTTTTCGACGATCACCGGTAAAATATGCTGAAACCATCGGAAAGCAGGGATGTCCATAGTTTGCCGGTGAACAAGAGATCTCTACCTTTGTCCTTTGTCTCTACCTTATATGGCCGTGCGTGAAAATTCCTCGGGCGATGCTCTCGAAATTGGATTGTCGTTTGTTACGTCCGAGGAGTTGCCAGTTTCGACGGATTCGGTATCGCGTGCCGAATCGTCTGTTTTGGTATTGATGCCACCTGCCACTGTAGAAGATGACTGCTGGATCGAGACGCCGTTATCCGTCTCGTCGCCGTTGCCACTGGTAAAAGCTGGAGTGCGGCTTATGGTAATGGATACGGTATCTAGCAGTGGCTGTAGTGACGCAGGGACGGACCTGGCGGTAACCACGGTCACGCCTAGATGTCCGTCACTGTGGAACCGGATGAAGCGGTTCGTCATGCGTGTGTTCTGTTGTGGTGCGATCGACCGCGCAGACAAAGGGTTTATAATATGGTTTTATTACGATAATATTTGAGTACCAAACGGCCCCTCCTCTTCCCCTCACGTTAAAGCACTCGTGTCGTCTTTTCCGCGCGTGTCTAATTAATTGTACCGCCGCGCTGCCGGCTCTTCGACGCGTGTTTGGTTTACCTTCTTAGTCGTACGCGCTGTTTAATATTCACTTTGCTTTTTCGCCATAGAGAGATGTACTCGACCTGGCTGTATCACCCCGTAAATAGTTATAAATTGTGGCTATGATGCTGCCGTAATAATGTATACCTAATATTATGTAAAATGTATATTGTATCTGTAAATTTACTTGCAAATTATAATATTTTGTTCTTCAGAATTGCGGTAGGTTAGTTAGTGTGTTACATAAAATAGAAATGTAGAAATATTAATAAAAATTATTTAATTTATAAGATTTTAGTCTGTTTATAATAGGTACCTATTCAATAGGTGATTTAAAAAATCCTCCTATAATATTTGGTATATAAATATTAAATGCTTTAATGTAATTATATTAAATTATATTATAATATATACTATAATATAATATTATTATTTAGAACAATTAAAATATAATATAATATATTATATTAATATGATATTATGATGTGTTAGTGATAAAACAAAAGCGCGAAATTCAAATGAACCAATCATAGAAGAGCGGTTCTGAGTTTACCCACATTTGCAAAATACGCGCCCTGGACATACCTATCGCGTGTCATGGTGTCATCTGTCTAAATAAATACCTAATTGCTAACCGTTCCCAGCGTGGTCTAGAAATATTATTGAGGCGTGTACCGATTCATGAAATACCGGTATTCTAAAATATCAAAAATATCGGTAATCGGTATTTTTAAATACCGGCAATTATCGGTACACCGAAAATACCACCAGCTATATACCTATAAATACATATAGGTCAACCTTTTATTTTTAATTATCTATCAATTCAAATACCTATATGTATTTCAATTTTCAACTATACATTAATACAAGTACAGTAAGTACAAATTAATGTACTAAATTAATGTATACCTATAAGGCTGTATTGTATGGCTCCATGTATATTATAATATATGGATACAATAACAGGGTTGGGTAATAATGGCGTTACCTACTTTGTTTGTATTCCATTAGAATTATTTTCAAGTAACGAAAATTTTCATGTATATTAATTTTGATAAGTAATTTCTATAGTATAACGCATTACAGTTTTGAAGTGTTTAGTAGTAACCGGTAACGACAGCAGTGCAGCACTTAAGTTTGAAAAAAATTATTATTTTCAAATTGTTATTTTGGTCAACGTATTACCAGTTAATGGTCAAGCCATTAAGCCGTCAAGATCGCAAAACACTCCCCCCCCCTTTAAAAATCTAATCAACATAAACGGTACTTTAAAACCTATTCTCCATCACTATTCTAGTTAAAACTAACATTTTCGAAATTTATTTTTATAAAAAATTGTAGCTTACCGATGCCGTAAACTTATTAGCCTAGTTATAAAATTCACTCGGAAATGCTTCCGCAGCAAAATTTAGAAACAAGTAAAATATGTATGGAAATGGCTAGCAACAGGTATCGGCTGCGCCTAGCCGCCTAGGTAATAGACAGACTTGGGTAAAATACTTTTAAAAAGTATTTCAAATATACTTAAAAAAAAATGTATACAGAATATGTATTCGAATACTTTATGATAATAATATTCCTAAGTGTTTGGAATACTTCACAAAAAGTATTCCAAATATTTATCGAATACTTTTTTTTTAGTAGATTTAGATTTCAATAGCAAAAATATTACCTTTTCAACTCTGTGTTTATAAATGAACATTATTATAATCTTGATAAAACACACCTATCTGGCTATCTATAATCTATTAGTTATAAAATATTATATTAAAATTAATATTGGATGTTAAAAAATTATTCCGAATACTGTACTCAGAATACTTGTAAAAAGTATTCAAAATACCGTATTGAATACTTTCAAAAAAAAAAGTATTTAAAAAGTATTCAGAATACTACCCAAGTCTAGTATAATAGATTCGGTAAAAAATTAACATTTTTAAATTTTTTTTGGTCAAGGTCAGATTGCCAGTTACATTAATAGTCAAAACCATTTTGGAAGTTCACAAGATGCTTCTTCCCCTTTGAAATCTAGCTAACATAAATGGCACTTTAAAACCTATTTTCCATCCCTGTCCAGACGTTATCCTAGTTAAAACTAACATTTTCGAATTTTTTTTTTTACTCAATAATGTAGCTTACTGATTCAGTGATGCCGTAAACTTATTACATTAGTACCTATTGGGAATTGAGAAATAATAATAGTTAATACAGTAAAATAATGTTTATAAATATACCTAATATCTAATATGGATACCAAGTATATCAATATAATATTATATAATATATTTAATTTTAAATTGCCACAGTTAAGTTTTCAATGATTTTGCATCTGCTTGCATCGTATATTACGAGGAAAATTAATTAAATGTTATATTTAATTAGATTTCTTTAATTACGACACTACGAAAGGGAACAAGGCGAGTCAAACCCCCTCTTCTGGGTTTTTAATTTTGTTTGCCCATGTTTGCCCTCCCCCTGCCGCCAGAAAAATGTCTGCGGACGCCTGTGCTATGAAGGTAATGATTAATAAATATCGATTTCATTCGTATTATTTTTCAGTGTAAAAAATAATAAAATAAGGTACAAATTTGCTTAGTTGTACGATGGCAACTTGCATAAATTACAACAGGATTAAAAACGGTTAGATTTATTTTCAATTGATAAATATAAAATATTATTAGGTACAAACCAACAAAAATCGTTCAATGTTATGTACAGTTATAAATATTATATTATTAAATTTATTTACAGTGATAATAATCGTTAGTACTTTTTACAACTAACTATTACTCATTTTTACATTATCACAATATGACTTTCTTTCCACTCGACACTATTTTTATCCATATATGTAATATATATTAAAAATAGTGTTAAAAATCAAATTATACAATACAATATAAAAAATAAAAGTTATGTTACAGCAATGTACAAAACCACAGAAGTTTTGTACGTGAAATAAATAAAAATATAGAAAGTAACTTTAAAGAAATAGAAGATATACCGGGTGATTCTTTTATCATTGAACACTCGTTATTTCAAAAAGTGTAATTTTTTTTGAAAATATTTTTTTACATAGTTTCAAGTCGC